>NW_026112336.1:17500-67500 GCF_024679095.1 Eriocheir sinensis | reverse complement strand
CTCTGAAGCCAACAAAGAAAAATATCTTGGAGTAATAATTTCGAACGATCTTAAACCGAGTCAACATTGCACAGAAGTAGTAAAAACTGCCAACAAACTGATCGGATTTATTGGTCGTACATTTGAACACAAATCAGAAAAAAAGTAATATTGACACTGTACAATTCGCTAGGTCGCCCACATCTTGAGTAATGCGTTCAGTTTTGGTCTCCCTATTACAGAAAGGATATTGATAAACTCGAGAGGGTGCAGCGTCGAGCCACGAAAATGATCCCTGGACTGCGAAACAAACCTTACGAAGACAGACTTAAAGAACTTAACTTATTCAGCTTATCACAGCGCAGGCTAGAGGTGACCTTATAGAAGTGTTTAAAATTTTCAAGGGATTCGATAACGTTAATGTTCATGATTATTTTACAGTCTCTCAATCAAGTGTAACAAGAAACAATGGATACAAAATAACGAGGAAGCGTTTCAACTCAAATAAATCAAAACACTTCTTCTTCAACCGTGCCATCAATGTATGGAATGGTCTGCCTCAAAACGTCGTCGAGAGCGAAACTATTTGCACGTTTAAAAACCGACTAGACAAATATTTAGAAGCTAACCCGAACATCCGCTATTGTGCTCCGGTCTAACAGAAAGTAGTGTTAACTTAGTTGTCATGCATGAACTTCCTTCTGTCCATGTAAAATTCCATTGTAGTTTTTCTATACTACATGGTGTTCTTTCTTTTCATGCCAGCCTCGGCTGGAGGGACTGGTGGGAGGGGAGGAGCCTTCGCATTTGCTGTCTCTGACTCGTAGATTAGAGATGGTAGCAACAACAAACAGCCTAGTTAGGACCAAAGAGACTATATACGAAGAGATAGTGGTATGTAGTAATTCCTTGGGCGTGCGGAGGTAGCGCCATCTATTGCAGCCCACCAAAAACGTCACTTTTCAGGGGTAGCTTTACTATTTTTGAAGTACCTGCCACAGCACCCTATCCAGCCTTTACTTATTTTTTTTCATTATTGTAAAATTATTTACTAATGGGGTAAAGAAAAATATATTTGGTCTTATGTTTTATTAGGTATTATCTACACTATATCAATTTGTTATTTTAGAAAAAATATGGTGTAGAAAGCATTTGCTTAAATATATATATATATATATATATATATATATATATATATATATATATATATATATATATATATATATATATATATATATATATATATATATATATATATATATATATATATATATATATATATATATATATATATATATATATATATATATATATATATATATATATATATATATATATATATATATATATATATATATCTATATATATATATATATATATATATATATATATATATATATATATATGTGTGTGTGTGTGTGTGTGTGTGTAGCAAACATATCCAGTGCTTTAAATACAAGCAAAGCATACAACATTCTATGCATGCTAGATTACTATAATGCCTTTGCAACTGTGGTAGCCCGGATGTCACACTGGTCCTGTGTCCCAGGGTAATGTTTTCCCTAACACCACAGGCTCAAGGGCCAATGTTACAGAGATGAACACCGAGGCCACGCGCTGCTACAGCGTATGCCCCCAACCGTACCTTTACCTTTTGCAGAATGCTCTTAGCTGAGTAAAAACATCTTACTAACTGTACAAGTGCCAGATAATGGCAAGCATTGCATACTGCTTGACAGGGCAGAGAACAAAAGCTTCTAAGCATTACAACTGAAATAAACAATGGGAGACACTCAAAGCTTGTTAACTGAACATGACCCGATTTATAACAGGCAAAACCTACAATGGTGCGTTATATACAATGAAAACTGTATAAAAATGTTGCAAGGCACATCAATATAAGAGCAAAGCATCATAAAACATTCTGAAATACATGATGAAGGACATCAAGAAGGTAACACATGAGTTGTCTTAAATGGAATGCAATAACTTAGTGGTCCTTTGAGACAGCCGAGCCTGGAGGTGAAAATGGGATGTAGGACACGGTATGATCTCACAAGCTCTGACCTTGGTGTCAGGGTCATGAAGATATTAAGCTCAGTAGGCACAACTATGCAGCGGAGGCACATATGATAAAAACAAATTAGACCAAATAAGGCAACTCATAGTGTAAGATAATAGCAGGAAAGTTATGCTGCAGTTTGTGACACACCAAAGTACAGGGCAGAGAGTGATATGTATTTCATAGGCTACATCAGTAAACATGTATCATTTATTGCAGGAAGCACACATTAAAGTTGGATGTAATAAAATATATGTTTTTAGCACACATTAAAGTTGGATGTAATAAAATATATGTTTTTAGCACACATTAAAGTTGGATGTAATAAAATCATTTGATATGAAACTCCTTGAACTGGCCAACCAAACAAATCACTCTCTGTCCACCCCCCGCCCCTTCAAAAAAGCATTATTTTTCACAAGGTTTATGAGGCATTAGTCAAGAATATCAACTGTAGGACGAATATAGGCCAAGCGTTGTTAAATCGTTTATTTCAACCTGTATGGGCAGCATGGCATGAGTCATTCACGAAATTTTACACACAGCCTCACGTAGTAACATTAGATGAATATTTCTGAGCCAACAATAACAATGTAAACAATTCCCATACACAAAAAATTATTAGACATAACTCACTTCATTGGCCTACGGCCCAATCGCCCGAGTCCCGGTATATCAGACCGTTACCAGCTTGCTTCAGCAGTTTGGCGACGACCATCACCACCCAGGTATCACCATCTATTAAGACCTGGGCAGTATTGCCACCAAACTAATCACGAATATAATTACAAGTCACACGAACAAAGAAACATATCAATGCGCACACAAACATATCATTTATGATACACTCCCGCCTACAATGAAATTTAATTATAATTTTACAAAAGATTATTGTTCCTCAACAGGGAGAAGCACTATGAGTCTGTGGACGGATCTATTCATAGTCTTGTCTTTAGTACCATGATACTTATCTCCAGGTTTACAGATTTTATACCCGAGCTTCACTTCTCTAACCATACCATCTCTACTCTGTTGAACCTTCGATACCTGTGCTAGCTTCCACTTTCCTCTTACTGGGTTAGGGTCTTGTACAAGCACAATGTCCCCTACTCGTGCATTTCTCTTTTCAACATGCCATTTTTGTCTGATCAACAGTGTAGGGAAGTAGTCCCTATGCCACCTTTTCCAGAAAGAGTTCACAATAGATTGAGTAAAATGTAAGCGCCTCCCAGGATCTTCATTGGTGGCAAATGATCCAGTGGGAGCCCGTGAGTTATTGTGTCCCAGCAGTAAACCATTAGGGCACAGGTATGCACCAAACTCTATACTATAACCCGGTTTCATACCAATTGGTCTATTATTCAATAAGTTCGATACTTCATACATTATGGTCTGAAGTTCACAGAAGGCTAGAACGCTGTCTCCCATTGATCTAATTAAACCATTCTTCACCAGCCTAATCAAACTTTCACAAGCACCGTTCAGCCAGGGGGCGTCACTGGACTTATTAAACTCCCACTTAACACCCCTGTCACTTCCAAATTTCGAGAGTGATCAAATCCAGCTCTTTGCTGGCAACCCTTAGCTCCTTATTAGCAGCAACCAACTGCGGTCCATTATCTGAATGTATTGTACATGGATATCCTCTAATGCTCACAAACCATCTAAATGTTCTTAAGAATGCCTCAGTACTATAGTTCTCAGCAGTTTCAAGGTGGACAGCCCTAGTGGTTAAACAAGTATAAATGACCCCAAAACATTTTCCGCGGGTTCTCCGTTTCACTGTATCTCTTATAGTAGAGGGACCAAACAAATCCGTGGCTGTGTGGTAGAAGGGTGGTGTGGGCTTCATACGAACATCACTGACTTGACCCATACATTGATCTTCAATCTTTCCATAGTATTTTCTGCATAATACACACCTTTTCTTAATTGATCTTAGTATTCTCCTCGCCCCTGGAACCCAAAACCTTGCCTGCAATTTTGCTAGGGTAGATTCTATCCCACCATGATCAATTTGACGTAAATGCAATATATATAGTTCAGTGAATGGATGTTTAGTTGGAAGTAAGATGTACTGCTCTTGATTCCAGTTATCTTTGAGCCACTTGGCAATCCTCTTACCCACTACTATCATTCCATTCCAAAGAGCAGGCCCAGGTCTCTTATACTTCTGTTGCCAGTCAAGCATGTCACTTTGAATTGTCCTTATCCACAGACACTCAGCTGCTTTTATGTCTTTTGCTGAAGGCTCACCAAACGCTCCCTTAAATGATTTGGTTTTCACACATGACAAAATTCTGCTTGTCACTCTCAAAAGCTTAACATAACTAGTGAAGTTATCCAAGTTTATTTCACCCAAGATATTCTCATCTCCTCTTGAACACACTAGTGTTACTGATCTCCTATCAGGCAGCTCCTCTTCAACACTTTGACAGACAGGCCATTCCGTCTGAGGTCTGCTCAGAAACTCTGGTCCCTTTTGCCACAAATAATCCTTACTAAGCATGTAAGGCTCACAAGGTTTTGTTACAAGGTCAGATACATTATGCTTTGACTCAACCCACCACCACTCAGAAGGGTCTGATTTACTCTGAATTTCAGCCACTCTTGAAGCAACAAATGTGTTAAACCCATGTGATTCTTTCTGTATCTGTGAACGTACAATTGTTGAGTCTACAATGTGCATGACTTCACTATACTTCAAATTAGATTCCCTTTCAATGCACTCCCGCAGTCTACAAGAAAGAACTGCTCCACATAACTCCATTCTTGGTATGGTTATCTGTTTCACGGGTGCAACCCGGTTCCTTGATGCAATCAAGTGGACATCATAACCGCCTGAACTCAACTAGGTCGAATCATCCCCATGTCAACATCAGGAAATATATCAGGCAACCGAGACAGATCAACATGTGGTACCTGTGATGATATATCATCCATGCCAACGGCCTTCAATTCGTATTCTACACCTGCCTTGTCATGTATCTTTATAGTGTATTCTTTACTAGCACATCTTTCAGTCATATTTCCGACCTTAACCATCGACATCAAGATGTCTCTACCCTCAGCATGTAGTTTCCTGGCCATATTATGAGTGATCAAGGTAATGTCTGACCCAGAGTCCCACAAAACAGTGAGTGGTTGACAATTGCTGTATATGGTGCTAACACATAACATGGCCTTGTTACTCGTACAGCTACCTGAATTGGCTGACACTTCGTTATTGATGAATGATCCATGAAGTAGTGGATGGTGGTTTTTACCACAAACATTACCTACACTATCCTTCATATCGCACATCAAACCAGACCTACACATCCTGGCGACATGTTTTCCCCCTAAACATCGGAAACATACACCCTTCCTTTTGGTTATCTCTAAACGTTCAATGTTGCTTGGGGATCTGAATTTACCACATTCATTTATGTCATGCCCGTCAAATTAATGCACCCAACAACTTTTACCAATGTTCTTCTGTTAGCACTGATGGTGTTACTAGCAAACTGAACCCTCATTTCTTCTAATGGCTTGTACATACTCCTTTGATCTTCTTGCACTCTTTTAACAATATCATGCAAATCTGGATCATCTACTTCCTGTGAACTTCTGACGTTACACACATTTGAAGTTTCTGACCTCATATTTCTAACACTGGATTCAGAATATTCTATTACCCTTTTGTCACACAATAGGAATTTTAGCAGTTCTGGAAATAACTCATTCTTATCAGAAATTTTGTCAGCTGTCATTACCCATTCACGTTTCTGAATCGTAGGCAATAACCTTTCAACCATACTAACAATGCTACAGAATTCATTTCCTTCTGAAGATTAACCTTCTGTAAGTCTAAATAGCAACGTTCTATTACATTAACCATGTTAACGAAGCCTCTGTCATCTCCATCTCTTATTACCTTTAAAGACTTCAGATCACTAATAACAAGATCAAACAATTTTCTGGGGTCTCCATAATCTTTGTCTAGTCTTTTAAACATCTCCTCATAGTCTTTTTCACATCCTAATATGACTTTCAGGGGTTTCTCCCCCAGACATTGCCTGAGTGCAAAGGGATTCTTCCCATACTTTGAGACAATAATGTTGACAAAATCGTCTTTAAAATTAGGATATTCTCTGAAATCTCCTTCAAACTTAGGGGGTTTCAGTGCCTCAGCCTTAAGTTGACAACTATTACCACTGGCAGTGGCCTTATTCTTTACGATGGACAACAAGCGTAAAACTTCACACCGATCACTTTCACAATCAAATAACCAGTCACCCTGGGCAGTATTGCCACCAAACTAATCACAAATATAATTACAAATCACAATATCCCAAACATTTCACAGTCAATGACTCAACACCTGTAATTCCCAAGCCCCAAAGATAAAATAGATAAATAACTTACTTAATTGGCCGTCAGGCAGTACCAAGTACCCGGCATACAAATCACCGTCAGTGCACTGACCACCACCACCTCCCTACCGAACCGGCGCACACCTTTATCACACAAAGTCCTACGCCACCCGTCAATACTCAAACACCAAACACATGGCACAAAATCCTGGACAGGGAGGTGGTGGCGGTGGAGTAGACACTGGAGCACAGCTGACTCCTCACAATGGCTGCACCCTCCAGGAGGGCAGAAACGCCACGTCATCAACAAAATACATACAATAAGTGCACGAACAAAGAAACATCAATGCGCACACAAACATATCATTTATGATACATCAACTTCTATTACATTTTGTCAAAAAAAAAAATTATACCTGTGATTATGTATATCATATAAAGCAGAAAGAATTTGCATGCTGTAATACAAACAAGATTACTCCTGGAAGCCACATTAATGATGCCACACACGTGATGATAGACACTTAGTGTGATGAAATTACATGCTGTATTTCACATTATGAAACCAAGACAAGTGTCACTGCAGCACATTATTAGGTAAGGCAGACACCAAAAGCTTGTTACCTGACCAAGATTAAACATAACAGGCAAAATCCACAATAAAGCATAGCATACTGTTGGGTAGGGAAGAGAACAAAATAATGCTTCCAAGCATTACACCTGAAATAAACAATGGCAGATATTCAAAGCTTGTGAGCTGAACAAGATCTGATTTATAACACGCAAAACCAACAATGGTGCATTACATGCGATATCTGGCAGGGGATTCCTTGCATTACAAGTGGAAAGTGGCAGACACCTAAAGCTTGTTAACTGAACAAGATCCGATTTATAACAGGCAGAACCAACAATGGTGCATTACATGTGATCAAAAGGGAAGATAAATGATTCCTTGCATTACAACTGGAAAGTGGCAGACACCCAAAGCTTGTTAATTGAACAAGATCTGATTTATAACAGGCAAGACTAACAATGGTACATTACTTGCAATATTTGGCAAAGTATATGGAAAAAATATCTTGGCGTAACAAGAGTAATAGTAAATAATGGCAAGTCCCACGAAGTATCTCTTCTTTTGACAAAGCCTGTGCTCTTTGCTGCAGGGCTGTCAGAGTCTATTTGCTCCAGCCAACATTTACTGAAATACTCCTGAGTCATGAGTGAAGTGTTGAAACTGAAGGCAAGTGAAATACTGTGCTTAGAAATCTATTAGCATTTGGACTTTGATAGTATAAAGCCAGAGCAAACCTCCTCTCTTGTAACCCATATCTCCTACTAGGCTTAGATCTTGGCATCTTGCAGCATGTTGAACCTGACCTCAGAAAAAATCCATCCCTATTGGATCTAAAAAAGTGCTGGCTCTGGGTAAAAACTGCCCAGGAGTTGTAACAGCCTGGGCTTTGAGCTGCCTTGCCTCCCGGCGCAGACGGCAGACTGTTGTGTGCAGCAATTTTCACTTTTCATGTCTGAAAATACATGAAAAATATTTAATCACAATTAATCACAATTCTAAATAATAAAATATGTGCATGTAATTGCGTTATTTTCAGTGCTATAAGGACAGTGAATCTAAGCATTGACACTATGTCTGCACGCCAGCTTCGATGGAAGGCTTCACTTAGATTGCCTGACAAGAGTAATATTTTCAGGAGATGGGGGAGAGGATACAACTGGAGACTCTTGATAGATATAATGTCAAGATCTACAAGCACCCATTTACCATATATATCTTTGACGTTCAGTCCATACTAAAACATTTGTCAATGTGTTGCCACACTAAAAATCTAAAAATTCCCTGTTTCTGCAATGTTAGTTATACCTAAGCCCTGCTAAACCATCCAAGTGAATCAAGAATGAGTTCCGGGCGGCAGCATGAGCCAATACTAAATGGCGTCACTTAAAAAAAAAATGCCTGCATCATGACGGGTCTGGGCCGACTGCCAGGCCCCTGAAGAAAACCTACCGGCGCTATAGGCAGGTGAAAAAATAAATAAAGGATCACATCAGAAGAATGGACAAAGGTTTGTTAGTGGCACTTCAAGGTTATGCTACCTCTTCAAAGATTGGCCAGTCATGGTTTAAAGTGGAACAGGATAAACAAGAAACAGGAAGGTGTCTGTGGACACTACTGTTACTATCAATTGCCAGCCTTTGGCAAAATTTGAACCTATGCTATCAAGAACATAAGACCCATGTGCTGATCACTCGACTAATCGTAACGGTACTACAGCCATAGAAACATAATAAAGAATTTAAATATATCATTCAAAATATCAACCTTTTTACATACCTTTTTCTTAAGATATGTAGCCTACTGGTGTAACAGTTAAATATTGAACTCAATTTGTATGCAGAGATGTGAGGTATGTTATTAAGCTGTAATGTTTCCAACACATTAGTTGTAATTAAAGCAACACGGAACAGTAACTAAAGAGGATAAATTATCTCTGAGAACAAGAGGTTCCTTACTATATTGTGGTGAGCTTGATGGCCGAGTCGAGTTTCCTCCAACCCCATCAAGTTCACACCCTGTTGAGAGGCAATTTTTTTATCAAAGTGAAAAATGGATGCAAATGGTCACTAAAACTAGTTATTATACTTGGTGTCACAAATTCGGGCAAAGAATTTAGGGAAGGACTCCCGGACTTGGCGCCACTGATGAGGTAAATGATCTCGTGCACTCATTGGGCTATAATATATACATTGTTATAATGTGTATCATTGTCTTGTTACTGTATATTACCTACTGATAATGGAAATACATGTCAGGATTAATCATCAAATACAAGGAAAAAAGAATCATGTATGGAAATTGTGAACTTTTAAGTTCATGTAACAAACAAGGTTTATTATACACAAAAAGGTTGGATACTTCAGATGTAAAAGATTTTTGGATATAACATCACCCCCTTCCTCCATATTGGTTCTTTAAAGCAAGGGTTGACTACAGCTCATTATTATTTGCGGCAGGTTACACGACACTTTTTTTAGTGCAAAGCATCTGGAAATCAATGATCATTATAAGGAATACTTCTCATGATTAGCTACTAAAACTTGACAACCTAGAAGGATGCACCATCAGACTGTAAAGGATAGATATTTTATAAGACATAGCTACATTGGTGGATCCAAGGGGGGGCCCAGGCCCCCCCAATGGTCCTGAGTGATACAGGAAAACTAGCTCAAAACCGCGCTGCGGCTAAAACAATGCCTTGGCACAAAGTCCAGGCCGTTATACTCATTGATTTAGGTCACGCCACCAGTTTTTCAAGACCAGGACTGCCGAGAATGGCTAATCGGTAATGCCACCCGCAAAAAGTCTGACGTCCCCCCCAAACTCATTTCCTGGATCTGCACCCAAAGACATACCGTAACATGGCTCAGTGATCATGGACAAAAAAATGTTAAGACAATCAATATCCAATCATTTCAGGATACATAAATCAGCATCCATTTGAAGGAATTCTACAACTTAAAAGTGATGTTGAGCAGGGCATGTGTTAAGTGACTCGCACAGTCTATTTTGTGAAGTCATAATTAGATTAATAACACAACAATCAACAAACACTAGATGAAGTATTCATTCCAAAATCAGTACATGGAGTTGGTGCAGTGCAATGGGGAGCACATTCCTGCAGCTCACCAAGAGGGTTGGATGCTGCCATGTACTTCAGGGGGTGGCTAAATGTCTTCACCCTTGGCCTCTTTCTTGGACTCTCCCCTTCAGCTGCCACATTCTCTTGGATGATATCGGACGTGTTCGGATCCGTTGGGATGTGGTTGTGTTAGATGTGGAATAACATACGACAGTGTAACATGGAAGGAAAGAGTATGTCCACACGGTAAAATACAGAGATGAGGATTGCACTGCATTAGTTAAGTGATTACAAGATGTAAATTGAAATTATCTGGATATTGATAGGATGTACGGGGACAACTGGGTGAGAAGGGAGAGAGATGCAGATTTTGATGTTATATAGCTAGTTACACCAATGAAGACTTAGGACATACACATTCAGAAAGACCACAATTTTGGCTGCTAGACGGAAAATCACTAGATGTCAAAGTGCCAGGACATTGAAGGAAGTAATAATAAGAGAAGCAATAACAATTAATGAGTATAAATATATTTCTGATATTTTTGTTTATCTTAATACTAGTATTAGAATTTTCAAACACTAAGAATATAGTAAATAAATATTGATAAATTAATGAAAATAAATACATTATTTGTAGTAATACTACCACTAACAATATTAACAGCTCTGCACCTAATAAACTGAGCAATAAACTGAGTCTGAAATATAACCATAATTAAACTGTCTCTGTCTGAGTGTTATGTGAAGCTTGCTCCATGCACCGTGATAGGAATGGCATAGATGCATGCAGGTTGCTGAGATACTTACAGTCACCAGCCACTTGTAGATTGGCACCAAAATGTGTTGGAAGCATTGGCGGCCAGCTTCTATTTCTTTAATTATTATTTTCTTTAAACAAAGGAGACAGCTCAAGGGCAACAAAGCGTACTAGAAAAAAAAAGCCCCACTACTTGTAACGGGCTTGTCGGGGGGCGTTTAAAGGGTGTTGATTAAGACTTCAGCTTCCTTAAGGCGAATTATATTCGTAGCCTTTATGTACAAGAAGCGACGGAGCGAGAGCGACTGTCGTTGTGTGTCAGTCTGACTCTCGTGAAGGAGTGGCGAGTTACAGGTTGGAAAATAATTGTTACAATTGGTCACGTATGTCAAGGTGACCTCCACGCACCATCGGAGTGCGAAGTATACAAAACTGAGACGGTAAACACTGACGGACGACATTCCTATAAGGTGGCGTGATCTATCTGTCGTGGGTTTTTCCATTGACAATTGTATGCCTAATTCGTGGTGATAATAAATAATAATAATACATTGATATCCTACTATAACACTGCTCGGTCACCTAACAGTGATCGCGACCTCGCGATATACAAAAATCTAAATAGCAGTCTAGTTACCATGAACATACATAGTGGGAGTTTGTCAAGCAGACTGCCTATGATACAATGACATTAAAACACTGGCTATGTAAGAACAGATGTGGAGTTATAATATAAATAGTGAGAGGGAAACCACAACGTGTGTGACATGAAACATAAGAAACCTCTCAAAAGATAAATATAAGGACACATGTATAAGAAGCTATCAACTGGCATAGTTACAGACAATGAAACGTTGATCTAGCTCCTAAAAAAAGATACAGTAGTGAAACACAGTACAATGTTAAGTATAGGAGCAGCCAGGTTTGTCCCCTGACTTGTCTGAGAAAAGGAAAAACTACCTTGCCAGTGGCCTCCCTGCATCCAGTCGCTGTGTCTGCACAACCAAATAATCGTGCAGGACAGAGTTCCTCCTAATAAGGCAGCACATGACGACGAGACTGACGAACATCAGAAACATTGGTACCAAAAATCCATGGTACAGGTAGGGGAGATGCAAATAATCAGGCAGCGTTTCCTCCAGGGTTTCCGAAAACTCTGTTTTGTTTGCGAAAGACAATGAATTAAGGGAATTAGTCACATACGAGATGCTGGAGAAATGAATGTCATCGAGAGACCGTAGAGGAAACACTCGATGGGAAATATTGGCCGTGAAAACCAGACGGATCCGGGACGGGTACGTTGTTATGTTAGTGGAGCGGATATAGCATGCTTCCGCTATGGCATAGTGACCAGTAACCCGTTGATAAGTAGTATCCTCCGGGCAGATGACCGATACATAGAATGACTGAGGGAAATAAAAATAATGCAGACCCTGAAAGTTCTTATGGAAAACAGTCGTTGGTGTTAGCTGCTTGTAGGGGCACAGGGAAAGAGCGTCAGACGCGTTCACGCGGGTGAGGGCGATCTCGCATACCCCTCCCCGAACTGGAAGGAAGGCAAAGAGAGACGCAGAGCAATAGAATCGCCCGAAGACCGTCTCCTTGCAATACTGCAAGAGTGAGTAGCTACCCGTTGAATACAGAGCGAAATCCTTCGCGATTAGAACAAGAGACGGGGACGTGTCCAGGGCTAACACACTGTCCTTAGCTGAAAAAGGGAACGGGACAATTTCGTGTGCCTCAAACACGTCCGCCGTCTGAAATGGAACATGAATGATTATGGCATCGGGGGTGAGGCTGGACTCAATCAAGGGGTAAAAATATTGACTCATGTCCGGGGTGAATAAGGGCGTTAGGCTATAATTTTGATACCCGATCTGGACAGTCGTTCTCAAATCGTGTGACTCTACCGTGCGCTGCATCAACCATGTTGCTAATAACCTGTTGATTTGCCGTTGCGACGGAGTTAATGACGTTTTCCAATACATGCAAGGCCTGATCTAGGAGGAGAAACTGATTCACCTGGTCGATCTGTTTGACAACTATGTTGATAACCTCTATCATCTTATTTGTCTGCTCTAGCAGTTCCTAAATGTTAGTATGCAATTGCGCAAGTTTTCTACAATTGACGTTGATCACCCTGCGATTTCGAGCAGCAAAGGAAAGTACATGAGCGTAGTGGTCCCGCAAATCGCGAACGTCCTCGTCGGTAGCCGTACCGAAAAGGAACTTTGAGGCGGACCCAACGATGTTGAGCAACCCCCTCTTTACCCGAGAGTGAACTGAGTGAAAACTATAATCCATGTTTACCTCATCAACTTTTCCCCGTAAGAACAGAATCCTATCCTCCAGTAGTTGAAAAAGAGTCAGAGAGTTGGTACTAGAAGGTGCCTTTGATTCCCTAGTCTTGGTAGCCCGTATGGCGTCTGCCATGCCGAGTAGTTTTTCTGAGACTATCCTGATTGTGTCCGTGGTGTTGGTCAAGGAAGTATATGGATATTTTACGAGGAGCACATCTTCTATGAGGAAGACCTCTCCTATGTGTGCCGTGAGGGCACCAGGCATCAGGTGGATGGGTGTTGTTGCAAGCAGGGAGCCGAGGGACAACAAGATGGTCAGAAAACGCAACATCATGATCTGAAAGTGGTGGGAATGAAGTATTTAAACCCGTGGTCTCAAGTTATAGCTATGGGTGTTGGGATTATCTTGTTGAACATTTGACTCTGAGGGGGAAGTACCAATATCAAGGTCCAAAGGTGAGGGAATTACTTTCAGACGATCACTGTGAACTTCTAGACTGACTCCACTATTCGACTCGAGAACCTCGAACCGATTTCCCCTGACATTCCGAACAAGTCGGTAAGGACCCACAAATTTAGCCCCTAGTTTCGAACTCCTTTCCGCTTGCTTAATCATGACTGTGTCACCCTCTTTGAAATTCACCGGGACGGCCTGTTTGTGTTGTTTTGACATCATTTCAACCTTCGTAGCTTTTAACGTACACCTAACTTCTGAGTGTATCTTGGAAAACATATGCATCTGCTGTTGTGCGTACCTATCAATGTTGTAGAGAGGTTGTTGTGGGATTGTTAGGAAGTCGTACGGAAGACGTTTCTCCACCCCATATAAGATGTAGTAGGGAGACTTCCCCGTAGAGTCGTTTACCGACGTATTTATGGAAGCGGCTATGTGCGATATCCAATCCTCCCAGTTATCGTGGAGATCGTTCACGATAGGCCTGAGGACCTGTAAGATTTTCCTATTAGCCCTCTCCGCCAACCCATTAGCAGCTGGGTGGTAAGCTGTGATGAAGGATTGCGTGATGTTAAACTGAGCGCATATTTCGCTCAATACTGAGTTCCTAAACTCGGTGCCATTGTCACTCAAAAGAATTCGAGGAGACGAATGTGGACACAACACGTGAGTCACGAGGGCATGGGCCACGCGTGAGGCTGTCTTGTCCTTGAGAGGCGCTAGAACTAGAAACCTAGAGAACTGGTCGACGCACACCAAAAAGTAGCGCGAACCATGTTGGCTCTGGGGGAGCTGTAGTAAGTCTATATTAACAACATCCCATGGCTCCTCTGGTACTGGGTATTGCAACATAGGTGCTGGCCCTTTGACGGAGCCCTTGTGCTTAGCACAAACGACGCAATGTGCGACATGTTTTTCTACATCAACCCGTAATGTGGGCCAGTAGAATTTTCGTCTGGTGACAGATAGCGTCTTGTGTCTTCCTGGGTGACCCGCAATGGGTGTGTTATGGACCAGCTTAAGCGTCACGGGGACGTATTTGTCTGGGATGACCAGTTGGTCTATAGGTACCCGTTTGGTTGGCCATGACCTACAAAGGAGGTTGTCCTCTGATAGGAAGAATTGCGAAAAGGGAACTGGCAATTCAGGAAGGTTTGATTCGTCTCCCGACTCGAGGGCGTAAATTAACCTCTTCCACACAGGGTGGTCACGCTAAGCAGTGTGTAGCTCAGGTGAAGTGAAGTTGTGGATGACCTCTGGGGTGGTAATCGCGCCTATCGGAATACTCCGAGATAAGGCATCTGCGACCACATTTGTTTTCCCGGTGATGTATTTTATCTCCGGATTGTATGCTTGGATCGTTAAGAACCATCTTGCCAGACGACCGTGTAGGTTTTTTCCCTTGAAAAGATCAGTTATGGCCTCGTGGTCCGTATACACCACAATTTTGTACCCCATCACTATGTCACGAAAATGCTTTAGAGCCCACACAATGGCAAGAGCCTCTAGGTGAGTAACAGAATAGTTCTTTTCCGGAGCTGTAAGTACTCGACTGGCGAACGCTATCACATGCTTTTTGCCGGACTTATCTGTTTGCATCAGCGCGGCTCCTACTCCACCAGCCGAAGCGTCGGTACAAAGCTGAAAGGGGTCCTTGAAATCCGGAAAGACAAGGACCGGAGCCTGTGTAAGCGCTTTCTTTAAAACCTCAAAACTCGTTTGTTGAGCTGGGAGCCACTGAAATGGTACGTCCTTCTTTAAAAGATGGGTTAGGGGACTCGCGCGTGCTGCGAAGTCCTTAATGAAAGGCCTGTAATAACCTGCGACACCCAAGAAAGACCGTACCTTGTCCGCAGACGTTGGCTGAGGGAAATCGGCAATAGCCTTTATTTTATCGTCCACTGTGTGGATGCCGAATTCGTCCACGACATGCCCCAAGAACTTGATCCGAGGCTTTAAAAATTCACATTTGGTGATTTTGAGCTTTAATCCGACCTCTTGAAGTCTGTGTAGGACTGCTTTTAGTGTTTCCATGTGTGCATGCACGTCTTTACTTGCTATGATGATGTCGTCTAAATACACATAGACAGAGTTGACCAGCAAGTCACCAAAAATACTGTTCATTGTCCTTTGGAAGGTCAAGGGAGCTCCTTTGAGCCCGAACGGCATCCTCGTCCACTCATAGTGGCCATGAGGCGTGCTGAAAGCCGTTATTTCACGTGACTCGGGGGCCATGGGCAGTTGCCAGTACCCACTGACCAGATCAAGACTCGTAAAGACTTTATTTCCTCTACCGAGACACATCAGAAGATCTCTAAGAACGGGAAGCGGAAAATGATCATCCACGGTCGCGGAAATCAATCACAGGGCGATAAGAGCCGTCTTTCTTTGGAACCAGAAACAAGGGTGAATTCCACGGGGAATTTGATTCTTTGATGACACCTTGTTCTAACATTTCAGAGATAAGTTGTTGCACCACCTCCCTCTGACTGTGGGGGAGCTTGTACGCATTGATATATACAGGATTTGTATTGGGTTTTAGCTAATTGTGGTGTTCAGCACACTGCGTAACTCCAAGCGGCTCGCCTGGTAAAGCAAGCGCCCCCCGATAATGTTCCAGAAGCTGGACTAAGGTTGGCTTAATTTCGGAATAGTGTGCAACTTTTAGGAATGCCTCTAAATTAGCTGTGTCTTGTTCGGGAGAAGCCTGACACGCCGAGGTTATGCCTGAGACTTGGGCTGAAGGGTATTCAGCTGGTTCCGGGGCGACAATTCTCCCATACACTAGACACTGGAATAATCTAACACCGTGTTTTAAGGATACAGGGGATCCAGACGTGTTTATTACCGATGCCTCTGCAAAACCTCCCTCCTTGACTGTCGCAAGAGTTACCTCCACCGTCACGCGGTGTATGTGAGGAGCTCCGTCGATACACACATCACTGCCCGTCGGAGAGGCGTTAGGCAAACGGATTTTAACAAGTTTTGCAGCACGATCCGGAACTATATGAGGACATCTACGACTGCCGTTACTGTCCGCCACAAGTCTGCAATGTTTTCGTGTGGTTTGACCGTAAGAGGTGACACTTGGGCGGTGGCAGTCCCTGAGTCTGTGGTGGGTTGGTCATTTTCCCCCTCTGAGGGTGGGATTACAGGTGACAGAGGCGATGGATTTACCATCCCCTGTATGCGTCGGCCTTGATACACGATCGCGTCGTTTTCAGGGTTTATGGCGATGTGCAGGTCTTTCATGGCGTTTAATCCTAAGATCCCATCCACAGGTAAAGCAAACCTGCTAGACACATAAAGAAATCTCGAAAGGGACATACTTTTTCATGTAAGCTGACTGTTAGTGGTACTCGCCCAAGGATTCCCAAAGTGGTGCCCGTCACGCCTATCACATTCAGGTCGTTCTCTTGGAGCGGCCAAATTTCCCCACTCGCCTGTCGTGTCAGAGACCTGTAAGCGGAGTCGGAGATGACATTGACTGTGGCACCTGTGTCAACCGCTAAGGTGAGTGAAATTTTGCCCACCTTGCAAGGGAGGGCAATTATGCTTGTCCGTCCCAAGGCGGCAATGACGGAGTCAAGTTGCTCCCAATTAGTATTTTCCTTAAGGGACACTTGGATGTGCGCCTCGGGGCTGTCACGAAGTCATGTCTTTTTATTCTGAGAAGAGGAGTGTGGTTTACTGTCCGCTGAGGACTTGTACTTCTGTTCCTCCTTGGCCTTTTGTATTGCAGAACAACTGTCTGAATCATGAAAACAATTCCCGTGGATATGGCAAAAGGCAGCCTTCCGCTGATGGTTTGGCCTAGGGTTCCTGTGTGATGCATGATGCCCGCCCCTGTAACCTCCTGACCTCCTATCTGAGCCCCGTCTTGAATGTGTTGATTCCCTACGTTTCGCGAAACAAGAATGTTCAGAATGTCCTGATTGTTTGCAAAAACTACAGGTGAGAGAGACCTTACTTTGAGCCTGTAATACTGCGGCTGGTGCGAGGGGATGCTGGTGAGGGTGTCCTTGAACCTTGAGTGGGTTGTAAGTATGCAGACGAACCCGGGGGTGATCGAATTCTGCGGCCTGTAATTGATAAATAATGAGTGCCTGAACATAAGATTACCTTAGTAAATTCACCGGTTGTGGTATCGTGTTCCGGTCCCTCTTCACTTGAAGGACGAGCCAACTGTTTAAAGGTGTCGCCGAGTTTAGCGAGAGTGTCTTTGTTCATACTATGGTGTAAATCATTTACAAAATAGGACCATATGTTGATAGCTGTAAATATGAACCAGTAAACGGAACGTGTATGAATGAATAGTATGCGTTGAAACCCTAAAAAGGCAAGAAAGAATGGCTAGCAAGGTGCCTGTTTAGACGTAATAGAAGTTAAGGTTATAATGGAATGCCCTACTGATATGGGTATATTGAAAGAATAACTATATAAACAAAGTGGTATGTTAAGTGAGTATACCATTGAAGCTCACGTTTTCTCTCGAGCGGTGAAAAGAAAACGGAGGCAGGGCACACTGATGAAGATTAACTTTGATCAGGGAACTCACACTATACTCAATAGACACGCTAGCAAACAATAAGAAAGAATCAATATCGTATGCGAATGAACGTTACTCTCACAATAATTATGACTGATTAACAGCGTTAGGAACACAGAATATTGCGTGGAGGTCACCTTGACATACGTGACCAATTGTAACAATTATTTTCCAACCTGTAACTCGCCACTCCTTCACGAGAGTCCGACTGACACACAACGACAGTCGCTCTCGCTCCGTCGCTTCTTGTACATAAAGGCTACGAATATAATTCGCCTTAAGGAAGCTGAAGTCTTAATCAACACCCTTTAAACGCCCCCCGACAAGCCCGTTACATTTGGTTGGCAGCGGTCACCCCGCGCCTGTGCCTTCGCTACCTCGTTCTCCTCCAAGCCACGAGAACTCACCAACAAACTCCGGGGACAGGCGTACAAGGGAAGAAGGAGTCAACGCACCTGCCGTCCGCGGCAACGCACCAGCCGTCCGCGGCATCTCACAAGGCGCCAGCTACGTGCAACTCACAAGGCGCCAGCTACGTGCAACTCACAAGGCGCCAGCTACGTGCAACTCACAAGGCGCCAGCTACAAGCATCTCACAAGGCGCCAGCTACGTGCAACTCACAAGGCGCCAGCTACAAGCATCTCACAAGGCGCCAGCTACGTGCAACTCACAAGGCGCCAGCTACAAGCATCTCACAAGGCGCCAGCTACGTGCAACTCACAAGGCGCCAGCTACGTGCAACTCACAAGGCGCCAGCTACGTGCAACTCACAAGGCGCCAGCTACGTGCAACTCACAAGGCGCCAGCTACAAGCAACTCTACAGGCGTCCAGCCTACAAGCCTCGAGCACACCAGCTACAAGCAACTCTACAGGCGTCCAGCCTACAAGCCTCGAGCACACCAGCTACAAGCAACTCTACAGGCGTCCAGCCTACAAGCCTCGAGCACACCAGCTACAAGCAACTCTACAGGCGTCAAGCCTACAAGCCTCGAGCACACCAGCTACAAGCAACTCTACAGGCGTCAAGCCTACAAGCCCCGAGCACACCAGCTACAAGCAACTCTACAAGCGTCAAGCCTACAAGCCTCGAGCACACCAGCTACAAGCAACTCTACAAGCGTCCAGCCTACAAGCCTCGAGCACACCAGCTACAAGCAACTCTACAGGCGTCCAACCTACAAGCCTCGAGCACACCAGCTACAAGCAACTCTACAGGCGTCCAACCTACAAGCCTCGAGCACACCAGCTACAAGCAACTCTACAGGCGTCCAACCTACAAGCCTCGAGCACACCAGCTACAAGCAACTCTACAGGCGTCAAGCCTACAAGCCCCGAGCACACCCTTTAAACGCCCCCCGACAAGCCCGTTACATACTCACCGCTCCCAAACAGACAGAAGTAGAGTCTTGATACACTTTTCTTGAAGGCCAAATTATAGGCAGGGGGAAATGCAGACGAAGGAAGGCTGTTCCAAAGTTTATCAGTGTAAGGGATGAAAGAGTGGAGATGCTGGTTAACTTTTGCATAAGATGTTTGGCAAGATAGAACATGCAGTAATTGACTTAAACTAGAAAAGTATAGATTTAGGAGGGAAATGGGCAGGCATTGGTTTAGTAATAGGGTGGTGGGGGAATGGAATAGACTCAGCAATCACATAGTGAGTGCAGGGACGATAGCTTGTTTTAGGAGTAGACTGGATAGCTACGTGGACGAGGCTGACAGGTGGTAGTGGGGAGGAATCTGGAGCTGCCGTGTGTAGGCCATTCGGCCTCTAGTCGCGGGAGGAGGGGAGGCATGCAATTAGCATGTTCAGAACAGCTGTCAGCGTGAAAATGATTAGAATTTCCACATTATCATTATTTATATATATATATATATATATATATATATATATATATATATATATATATATATATATATATATATATATATATATATATATCACTTACCCCCGGCTGGCATCCTTCCGTAATAAATGTAGCTTTAGACCAGGCTGTGTCCTATTTATCACCAGAAAGGGACAATGATTTGAGGCTCTGGCTGGTAAACGTTGCGGCCGCGGCGGTGCTATGATTTTTGAACGAGGCAGCGTTGCAATCTGAGCAGAGAAAGATATTGCTGCGAATAGCGGTATAATAAACAGTATAAGTTAGACCAAGATAATTATATCCACCCACTCTTTCCCCCACAAACCAATGATTCAATGTAAATCATTACTGGTGGAAGTCAGCGTGCGTGCTAAAACAATGAGTTTGGAAGAAAAACATGATCACGTAGTTTTTAAAGAACGGCAGTAGGGCTACAACCTTGGCTCATTCCAGTATGTATACAGAAAGATTAAACACATAAAACACATCTAACCACTGGTAGCCTCCCACAAATGAAGAGCAAGTAATATAATTGCGGTACAATAATATAACAATAATAGCATTACTCATGACATGCAGTCAGGCTATATCTACCTAGTAAAAAAAAAAAAAATATATATATATATATAGATAGATAGATAGATAGATAGATAGATAGATAGATAGATAGATAGATAGATAGATAGATAGATATAGATAGATCCTACTGTTCATTTTAATATTTATCTACCTTTATTTTTTTTTTTAAATGGGAAATAACCAGACTGAAGAAAAAAAGTAGCAACATTTGCTGCTTGATCCCATGTAGCAACACTGCTGATGGGTACGGTCTCCCATAGAGGCCCCCTCTCCTGTTCCATAGTCTCCTTGGTTAGGACCAGGAGGTCTTTTGCTGTTTGCTTTTCCTTTGTACTCCTTCCTTTGTACCTTCCTTCCCTTCCCTACTCACCCTACCCCATTTCTTTCCCCCTTCCTCTCGTTCCCATCCCTTACCACATACATCTCCCTCCCTCCCTCCCTTCCCTCCTCTACCTCTCCTGCCTCCCCTCTCGCCCCTCCCCCTTTCCTTTCCTTCTCTCCTCTCCTCTTTACTCTCATTCCCCTCCCTCCCCTCTTCCCTCTCGCTTCCCTCTCTCACCTCCTTCATCAACTTTCTGGCTCACCTTCTACTTACCCTTCCTTCTCTCCCTTTCCTTCCTCACCTTCGTATCTCTCTCCCTCACACCTCTCGCACCCAACCTCCCCTCTCCCTAGTTTCCTTCCTCAATCTCCCTCCCCCTTCCCCTCCCCAGCTCTCTTCTTCCTCTAGCAATCCTTCCCACCAGCCTCCCCTGCAACACCCACTTCCAAACCTGCTTATTCTCCATCAGCTCAATCCATTGCCCAGAGCTTCTTTTCTCTCTCTCTCTCTCTCTCTCTCTCTCTCTCTCTCTCTCTCTCTCTCTCTCTCTCTCTCTCTCTCTCTCTCTCTCTCTCTCTCTCTCTCTCTCTCTCTCTCTCTCTCTCTCTCTCTCTCTCTCTCATCTCCGTCCTTCCTCCACTCCCTTCCTTCCTTCAGCACCTTCCTCTCCCTCCTGTCCCTCTCCCTGCTGCCCCTCTCCCTGCTACCTCTCCCCCTAACTTACTTCTTCCTCCCTGTAGAAACAGTAAGTGCTGAAACCATCAACTTCTTTAAAAATCGCATAGACCAGGGGTTCTCAAAGTGGTCGATATCGACCCTCAGGAGTCGATGGGACTATTCAAGGGGTCAATGAATAGCCAGGGGGTCGAAAGGGGGTCGGTGAATGTTTACTGCTGGGGTCGAAGAGACCATTGAAGCCTCCGCTTCAAATTCTCGATAATAATTTGTAAGTATCTGAAGACTGACACACACAATTAGATCAAAAATATATAATAATTTCATGAATTCAGACAATAGGTTAATTTTTTTCAGCAAATCTTTAGAAATTTCAGCAGTGCTGGCAACACTACCTTTAACCAACCCCTCCCCCTCATCGTCTCTCGCAGCTCTACTGTCCGTACTAGGGTCCGAACAGGATGCATTCCTGTCTCTGTCACGTACTGAGTGACCGAGCGTATCCCCTGTGGCGTCCCTGTGGCCCCTCTGTCCCCACAGCTCTCACCTCAATACGGCGCGTGCGCGGCCATCCTTCCCGTTCAGACTCCGCCCTCATGAGCACGTGGATCGACTAACAACAAACGCACACACACACACACGCACACACACACGTGCGCACACGCCGCATTGCTTTCTTTTGCAAGAAAGTATACATGCACCATTTCATACTGTTCATAAATTGATTGTCTCAAATAGTCAATGATGACATCTACGTGAAATGATATATACTTACTATCAACTCTGTATTGTCCCTTAGAGATGGCCTTCGCCACTCCTCTCCTCTGAAATATCTGCCATGGCTCCTGATGAACCTGGCGTGTGCGTACGCGTGTGTGTGTTTGTTGTTAGTTGATCCACGTGCTCGTGAGGGCGGAGTCTGGACGGGTGGGTTGGCCGCGCACGCGCCGTATTGAGGTGAGAGCTGCGGGGACAGAGGAGCCACAGGGACGCCACGCCGCCACCCCACCCACGTCTCTCTCGCTGTCTCGCATATAGTAGTCTCGCATATAGCAGTTCAGGGCACTCTCAGCTCCCGTAAGTGTGGTCCGTGAACTGATTATTGACTTGCGTTGAAAATTATGTGTAATAGACATAATGGCTGCTGTTGCTGCTCCGAAGAAATGCCAACAGTATTCTCAGGAATATTTGAAATATGGATTCATTACTTCATTAACCAATGACACCATGCCATTGTGTCTCTTGTGTGAAAAGACTTTCAGTAATGGTGCCATGAAACCTGCAAAGATGAAGGGCCACCTTGAAAGGGTTCACTCTGATAAGGAAAACAAAGACCTTGACTATTTCAAGACACTGAAAGAAAAACTCAAAAGTCGATCAAATATCAAGACTTTTTTCAAAGCACCCGCCAGTGGTGATACTGAAGGAGGTTTGACGCCTCATACAACATCTCCCTCATGATAGCAAAGAAAGGAAAGGTGCACACTATTGATGAGGAAATCATAATCCCAGCCATTAAAGAAGTTATAGAAACTGTTATGAAGAAAGATTCTCATTCTGTTCTGAAAAACATGTCATTAAATAACAGTACAGCGCAAAGAAGAATTGATGAAATGGCGGATGATGTAGAAAAAAAAACTTGGTATCTTGGTATCTAGCAAGTTATCTCTACAACTCGATGAGTCAACTTTTGGCAGCTCTAATCTTCTCATGGCCTATGTGAGGTATTACACTCAAGGTCAAAAGAACATTCATGATGAATTTTTGTTTGCCCAGTATCTCACAGCTGATGCAACAGGTGAGACAATTTTACAGTGTGTGCAGCAGTATTTTGAAAAGCACAACATACCTTTTAGTAATATTACTGCAGTGGCTCCTGATGGTGCACCGGCAACGGTTGGCCGGTACAGAGGATTTGCAAGCCTACTCAAAGAACAAGTGCGTGATGTACGTACGGTACACTGTGTACTGCACAGGCAACATCTTGTAGCCAGAAACTCAGTGGTGAATTGCACGATGTCTTGAAAGTGTGCATCAGGGCAATTAACAAAATCAAGGCACATCCACTTAACTCACGATTGTTTGCACTGCTGTGCCAAGAGAATGATGACATGTTTAACCAATTACTCCTGCACACTGAGCTAAGGAGGCTGTCTAGGAGTCACAGCTTGCAAAGACTTGTTGACTTGTACAACACAACTGTTCAATTCCTGGCAGACGTGGACTCATCTCTATGCGAAGAGTTGAAAAAATGCAAAAACGACCTGTTCTATTTGGCAGACCTCTTTTCTAAATTTAATGAAACACAGAAACGTCTGCAGGGTAAAGATGTTACCATCATTCAGGCCAGGGCAGTTCTGCTGGGATTCCAAGGCAAGCTAAGCTTGTTTAGAGCTTCACTGGCACGTAAAGATTTTCAGTATGTTTCTAATTTACAAGAGATACAAAGTAAAAGCATTTCTGATGGTGACCTAGAAATATACATGACTCATCTGGAGAATTTAACTGAAGACTTTAAAGTGCGCTTTGAAGACCTGGCGAAAATGAAAGTGCCTGAATGGATCCTAACACCGTTCGATGTTGAAATAGGGAATGCAGACATTGCCTTACACCTGCAGGAAGAACTCATTGACATGACTGTGGACCTGGAAGCAAGTGCCTTGTTCAGAAGAAAAGGCCCCCGTGAGTTTTTGATCAACAAGAACAACGTTGCTAAATATCCTCAACTTTGTGCAGTGGTTGAGCCATTTTTACTTGCTTTCCCAAGTTCAGACATGGCTGAAGCTGGTTTCAGTCATGCAAACGCAGTCTTAACAAAACAGAGGAGCAGACCGAGCTTGGAAGAACGAGGCGACCTACGGCTGAGGCTCACCAACCTGCAACCTAATATCAGCGTCCTTGTTGATGCCCATCAGGCACATCAGGCACATTGATGATGTCAACAGTGAAAGAAGAAGAGTATGTTGCACTGAGAATTACGTTACATAAACTCGTACACCTCGACATATTTTCTTACTGTGTGTTACCTTTTTATCATACTGCACGTCAACTACTACTTCTACTACGGCACGTCAACTACTACTTCTACTACGACTACGACTACTCATAATGATTTTGACATCGGTTTTTTTTTTTTCATTGAATTAAAAGCTACAGGGTCGATAGAAATTTTAAAACTTCATTGGTGGGTCGACGAGTTAAAAAGTTTGAGAAGCCCTAGCATAGACCGTCACTTCGTGGCCACAGGAGTACACTGAACGTACGTACCGAAGTGTTTGGGGCTGCTCTGAGGGCACAAAGTGACTGTCGAGTAGATTACATCGCCAGAGCGGGCAACCTCGTAATGAGCCAGTAGACTTCCTGTGGCCTGCCTTTCCATGTTTCCATATTTTCCTCTTATTCATCCCCCCTTCCTCCCCATCCCTCCCCTCCTCTCCCTCCTCACCCTCCGAGAATAAGCTTCAAGGTGAGGTTAGGAAGAGGTCCAGCGTGGTGGGCGTGTCTCAAGGGGTCACGGATACGTGTAGGTACAGCAACGACTTTGCCGGTGGGTCCAGAGGCTCCACAGGGGCCACAGGACAGAGTACAAGGAACAGCTACACGGGGAGTGTAGATTACCAGAACAAGCTGAAAGGCCAGAGGTCGGTGTGGTGACTCTAGATGAGGACAAAGGCTCCAGCAGGCCCTAAGCCACGGGAAAAGATTTACCCTCCCGAACAGACAACTCATGAGCTTCGAGAAGTGGAGGTATCCCCACGACATTAGGAAGAGTCTGGAGCAGCGGTTCTCAACCTTCTTCACTCCATTCCACCCTTCATGAATTTTCAACATCCTTGTGGCTCCCCTTCATCTTTTTCCCAAACCCCACCCCGCCAAAAAAGGTAAAAAGTGTATATGAAGAGAACACCTTTGCTGTATTACAAAGCTGACAATCATAATTATCTAGTATTTTGATAGATTTTTGTGATATACTTACATCACTAGACTACAAAAGACTAGTGGACACTCGCCTCACAGCAAATGCCTAACATTATTTGGAAATGAATAATCTCTAACAGTTCGCAATGGCCCCCCTAAATTCTTGCTATGGCCCCTTGTGGGCCATGGCCCCCAGGTTGAGAACCACTGGCCTTGAGTGTCGGGAACGCCTACAAGGCGGTCACGCTCGCTCGCCGCCCATCCATCCACCCTGATGTGTGACACGGTGCTCCATCCTTCTCGGCAGACATGCCTAGTAACGGTCCAGGCACGGGCGCCACCATTCTGTGGAAAAGGCAGGAAATACTGCGCGGTACTTCAGCTTTCCTAAAGAGGACTCAGGAAGAAAACAGTGCGTGACTTGTTGCCGCGTAAAGGCAACTCGAACACAAAATATGCACGCGTCTGCTCTGTACATTTTACAGAACACTATTACGCAGATGACACGAAGTACAGGATGCTCGGCTTGTAAAGCCTAAGAGTCAACGAGTCCTGAAGAAAGATGCTGTCCCGTCCAGGACCAAGAGATCCTGGTCCCCTCTCTTTTGCTGCCGAGTGGCGTGTGTCTCAACAGTTTACCGATACAGTAAAGTGTATCCATGGCACAGCGACGACTGTAGAAGCACTAGGTGACACAGTAATGGCTGTGGGTGCAGCAGATGGTACAGGGGTGACTGTAGAAGCACTAGGTGACACAGTAATGGCTGTGGGTGCAGCAGATGGTACAGGGGTGACTGTAGAAGCACTAGGTGACACAGTAATGGCTGTGGGTGCACCAGATGGTACAGGGGTGACTGTAGAAGCACTAGGTGACACAGTAATGGCTGTGGGTGCACCAGATGGTACAGGGGTGACTGTAGAAGCACTAGGTGACACAGTAATGGCTGTGGGTGCAGCAGATGGTACAGGGGTGACTGTAGAAGCACTAGGTGACACAGTAATGGCTGTGGGTGCAGCAGATGGTACAGGGGTGACTGTAGAAGCAGTGGATGGTACAGTGGTGACTGTAGAAGCAGTGGATGGTACAGTGGTGACTGTAGAAGCAGTGGATGGTACAGTGGTGACTGTAGAAGCAGTGGATGGTACAGTGGTGACTGTAGAAGCAGTGGATGATACAGTGGTGACTGTAGAAGCAGTGGATGGTACAGTGGTGACTGTAGAAGCAGTGGATGGTACAGGGGTGACTGTAGAAGCAGTGGATGATACAGTGGTGACTGTAGAAGCAGTGGATGGTACAGTGGTGACTGTAGAAGCAGTGGATGATACAGTGGTGACTGTAGAAGCAGTGGATGGTACAGGGGTGACTGTAGAAGCAGTGGATGATACAGTGGTGACTGTAGAAGCAGTGGATGGTACAGTGGTGACTGTAGAAGCAGTGGATGATACAGTGGTGACTGTAGAAGCAGTGGATGGTACAGTGGTGACTGTAGAAGCAGTGGATGGTACAGGGGTGACTGTAGAAGCAACATATGGTATAGGGGTGTTTGTAGATCAAGTAGATGACAGTGATGAAGCAGGAGATGGTACAATGGTGACTTTAATGCAGTAGATGACAGTGATGATGCAGGAGATGGTACAGTGATGACTTTAATGCGGTAGATGACAATGATGATGCAGGAGATGGTACAGTGATGACTTTAATGCGGTAGATGACAATGATGATGCAGGAGATGGTACAGTGATGACTTTAATGCGGTAGATGACAATGATGATGCAGGAGATGGTACAGTGATGACTTTAATGCAGTAGATGACAATGATGATGCAGGAGATGGTACAGTGATGACTTTAATGCGGTAGATGACAATGATGATGCAGGAGATGGTACAGTGATGACTTTAATGCGGTAGATGACAATGATGATGCAGGAGATGGTACAGTGGTGACTTTAATGCAGTAGACGACAGTGATGATGCAGGAGATGGTACAGTGATGACTTTAATGCGGTAGATGACAGTGATGAAGCAGGAGATGGTACAGTGGTGACTTTAATGCGGTAGATGACAATGATGATGCAGGAGATGGTACAGTGATGACTTTAATGCAGTAGATGACAGTGATGATGCAGGAGATGGTACAGTGATGACTTTAATGCGGTAGATGACAGTGATGAAGCAGGAGATGGTACAGTGGTGACTTTAATGCAGTAGACGACAGTGATGATGCAGGATGTGGCACAGTGATGACTTTAATGCGGTAGATGACAGTTATGATGCAGGAGATGGTACAGTGATGACTCTAATGCAGTAGATAACAGTGATGATGCAGAAGATGGTACAGTGATGACCTTAATGCAGTAGATGACAGTGATGATGCAGGAGATGGTACAGTGATGACTTTAATGCAGTAGATGACAGTGATGATGCAGGAGATGGTACAGTGATGACTTTAATGCGGTAGATGACAGTGATGATGCAGGAGATGGTACAGTGATGACTTTAATGCAGTAGATGACAGTGATGATGCAGGAGATGGTACAGTGATGACTTTAATGCGGTAGATGACAGTGATGATGCAGGAGGTGGTACAGTGATGACTTTAATGCGGTAGATGAGAGTGATGATGCAGGAGATAGTACAGTGATGACTTTAATGCAGTAGATGACAGTTATGATGCAGGAGATGGTACAGTGATGACTTTAATGCAGTAGATGGTAGTGATGATGCAGGAGATGGTACAGTGATGACTTTAATGCGGTAGATGACAGTGATGATGCAGGAGATGGTACAGTGATGACTTTAATGCGGTAGATGACAGTGATGATGCAGGAAATGGTACAGTGATGACTTTAATGCGGTAGATGACAGTTATGATGCAAGAGATGGTACAGTGATGACTTTAATGCGGTAGATGACATTGATGATGAAGGAGATGGTACAGTGATGACTTTAATGCAGTAGATGGCAGTGATGATGCAGGAGATGGTACAGTGATGACTTTAATGCGGTAGATGACAGTGATGATGCAGGAGGTGGTACAGTGATGACTTTAGTGCAGTAGATGACAGTGATGATGCAGGACATGGTACAGTGATGACTCTAATGCAGTAGATGGCAGTGATGATGCAGGAGATGGTACAGTGATGACTTTAATGGAGTAGGTGTCAGTGATGATGCAGGAGATGGTACAGTGATGACTTTAATGCGGTAGATGACAGTGATGATGCTGGAGATGGTACAGTGATGACTTTAATGCAGTCGATGACAGTGACGATGCAGGAGATGGTACAGTGATGACTTTAATGCGGTAGATGACAGTTATGATGCAGGAGGTGGTACAGTGATGACTTTAATGCGGTAGATGACAGTGATGATGCAGGAGGTGGTACAGTGATGACTTTAATGCAGTAGATGACAGTGATGATGCAGGAGATGGTACAGTGATGACTTTAATGCGGTAGATGACAGTGATGATGCTGGAGATGGTACAGTGATGACTTTAATGCAGTAGATGACAGTGACGATGCAGGAGATGGTACAGTGATGACTTTAATGCGGTAGATGACAGTTATGATGCAGGAGGTGGTACAGTGATGACTTTAATGCGGTAGATGACAGTGATGAAGCAGGAGATGGTACAGTGGTGACTTTAATGCGGTAGATGACAGTGATGATGCAGGAGGTGGTACAGTGATGACTTTAATGCGGTAGATGACAGTGATGATGCAGGAGGTGGTACAGTGATGACTTTAATGCAGTATATGACAGTGATGATGCAGGAGGTGGTACAGTGATGACTTTAATGCAGCAGATGACAGTGATGATGCAGGAGATGGTACAGTGATGACTTTAATGCAGTAGATGACAGTGATGAAGCAGGAGATGGTACAGTGATGACTTTAATGCAGCAGATGACAGTGATGATGCAGGAGATGGTACAGTGATGACTTTAATGCGGTAGATGACAGTGATGAAGCAGGAGATGGTACAGTGATGACTTTAATGCAGTAGATGACAGTGATGATGCAGGAGATGGTACAGTGATGACTTTAATGCGGTAGATGACAGTGATGAAGCAGGAGACGGTACAGTGGTGACTTTAATGCAGTAGACGACAGTGATGATGCAGGATGTGGCACAGTGATGACTTTAATGCGGTAGATGACAGTTATGATGCAGGAGATGGTACAGTGATGACTCTAATGCAGTAGATAACAGTGATGATGCAGAAGATGGTACAGTGATGACCTTAATGCAGTAGATGACAGTGATGATACAGGAGATGGTACAGTGATGACTTTAATGCAGTAGATGACAGTGATGATGCAGGAGATGGTACAGTGATGACTTTAATGCGGTAGATGACAGTGATGATGCAGGAGATGGTACAGTGATGACTTTAATGCAGTACGTAGATGACAGTGATGATGCAGGAGATGGTACAGTGATGACTTTAATGCGGTAGATGACAGTGATGATGCAGGAGGTGGTACAGTGATGACTTTAATGCGGTAGATGAGAGTGATGATGCAGGAGATGGTACAGTGATGACTTTAATGCAGTAGATGACAGTGATGATGCAGGAGATGGTACAGTGATGACTTTAATGCAGTAGATGGCAGTGATGATGCAGGAGATGGTACAGTGATGACTTTAATGCGGTAGATGACAGTGATGATGCAGGAGATGGTACAGTGATGACTTTAATGCGGTAGATGACAGTGATGATGCAGGAGATGGTACAGTGATGACTTTAATGCGGTAGATGACAGTTATGATGCAAGAGATGGTACAGTGATGACTTTAATGCGGTAGATGACATTGATGATGAAGGAGATGGTACAGTGATGACTTTAATGCAGTAGATGGCAGTGATGATGCAGGAGATGGTACAGTGATGACTTTAATGCGGTAGATGACAGTGATGATGCAGGAGGTGGTACAGTGATGACTTTAATGCAGTAGATGACAGTGATGATGCAGGACATGGTACAGTGATGACTTTAATGCAGTAGATGGCAGTGATGATGCAGGAGATGGTACAGTGATGACTTTAATGGAGTAGGTGTCAGTGATGATGCAGGAGATGGTACAGTGATGACTTTAATGCGGTAGATGACAGTGATGATGCAGGAGATGGTACAGTGATGACTTTAATGCAGTAGATGACAGTGACGATGCAGGAGATGGTACAGTGATGACTTTAATGCGGTAGATGACAGTTATGATGCAGGAGATGGTACAGTGATGACTTTAATGCGGTAGATGACAGTGATGATGCAGGAGGTGGTACAGTGATGACTTTAATGCGGTAGATGACAGTTATGATGCAGGAGATGGTACAGTGATGACTTTAATGCGGTAGATGACAGTGATGATGCAGGAGATAGTACTGTGATGACTTTAATGCAGTAGATGACAGTGATGATGCAGGAGATGGTACAGTGATGACTTTAATGCAGTAGATGACAGTTATGATGCAGGAGATGATACAGTGATGACTTTAATGCGGTAGATGACAGTGATGATGCAGGAGATGGTACAGTGATGACTTTAATGCGGTAGATGACAGTGATGATGCAGGAGATGGTACAGTGATGACTTTAATGCAGTAGATGACAGTGATGATGCAGGAGATGGTACAGTGATGACTTTAATGCGGTAGATGACAGTGATGATGCAGGAGATGGTACAGTGATGACTTTAATGCAGTAGATGACAGTGATGATGCAGGAGATGGTACAGTGATGACTTTAATGCAGTAGATGACAGTGATGATGCAGGAGATGGTACAGTGATGACTTTAATGCAGTAGATGACAGTGATGACGTAGGAGATGGTACTGTGATGACTCTAGGTGTTTTTGACTACATGTTGGTGACTCTAGATGCACTGGATGCTATAGTGAACCTCTAAAAAAAAAAAAAACGTAGAAAAGGCATATTATGAGCACTGTACACACAAGTAAATACACACACACACACACACACACACACACACACACACACACAGAGAGAGAGAGAGAGAGAGAGAGAGAGAGAGAGAGAGAGAGAGAGAGAGAGAGAGAGAGAGAGAGAGAGAGAGAGAGAGAGAGAGAGAGACTTATTCATTGATTGATTGCTTGACTTGCATTGCCACCGTGAGACTACGGGACCGATGGATGAGGCAGGTTTCTAGTGCCGCCAGTACTGCCGTAATTACAAGGAACAGCCGCAGTACAACACACGTCACACACACGCCAGCACCACGCCCATCCCGCGTCTGCCGCTGCTGCCCGTTTCTATGAATACTTTTGCCCTATATGGACATGTACACACGTAGTACATACAACGGTAGACATTCATCGAGGGAGCAAACTCCTTGTTTTCTAGTAATGTTTCTTCCACCCTGTGCAAATTTATCATCTACATTATCCGTTCAGTCACATCAGAGTTACCGCTCCTCAACCTACTTGTGCATGGCCATCCTGAGACATTATGTCGTAGACTGAGGCCGTAGTCAACACCACACACCGTAGAGCGTCTCCCCTCTGTGCTGGATACAGTTTATATTGCCAACAGTGTTTGTAGCCTGACCAGCCTCATCTTATCACATCACTTCTTGTACCCTCTTTTCCACACTAACAACAGCATCATCACGAGCTTTAGCACAGTGTCTTAAGGCGTTACCACTACCATGCTGCCTCACCATCCTGCTGCTAGCGGCACAATATTGTTCCTTCATAACTATGGCCATAATTTGCTTCATAGATAACTGACGTGGTACATCAACTTCATCTTTCTCTATTGCACGTCTAGGTAAGGCATCTGCCTCTTCCGTTAGGGGAACACTAACATGTGAAGGTACACAAAAGAATGTGACCTTGGTTCTAGTAACAACATTCTTGCACATACACATATGACCTTAATTCTGCTAACAACAGTCTTGCACATAAGACCCAAGAAGACGTAGAGACGGTGAGCGGAGGAAATCATGAGAAGGATGAACGCCAGGGAGGAGAAGTGTACGATCGCCAGGAGCGGGCGAGACCCAGCCCGACCAGCCCCTTAAAACAAGGACCTTAGCGAGAAGAAGAAGAGATTCCTACACACGGCCACTATCCCTGAATAAACGGGACACATTTTTGCCTTTATCTCGCACTTGACAAAGGGCGACATAAATACCACGTAATTCTGCATGAGTAGATGATGTACCATCAGAGGACCGAACAGTGAGTGTGTTCTCACGTCCTGCTCATGTGGATCACCTTCCCACCCGGCACAGGCAGCTCTCCCACCCTCGTTCACGGACCCGTCACAATGAATATCTACCTTACCTTTCCGTGCAATGACGTCAGTCGTGCGGCAGTACCAAGGCCTGAAGCATCCAGAGACATACTCTCCGTTATTCATGGATAAGGGGTTGACTATTACCTTCCCACTCCCATCCTTCCAAGGGGGAGCATCATTCACACGCCTCGGCAATGGAAAGCATCGCTGTGCAGTATTATGCTCAATAATAATAATAATAATAATAATAATAATAATAATAATAATAATAATAATAATAATAATAACAATAGTTTTATTTCGCCCAGCGGCATATATAAAAAACAGGACAAGAAAAACGAATGAGATCGAACGAGATACCTAACGCTTAAATAATTGACAACTTATAATTATATATGCGTGTGCACGGCACACTTATGCACAATCTACACGTACAGAAGGCCCAGCCACTCCCGCCGCTTAGATCCACATACATAGGCCGAGCTCTGTCTGGCGGAGGTGATGATGGAGTTCCCAGATTGTTCCACTCTACTCCTCATACTGTACGCGGCGTGGCGACGCAGCACAGCCAGACAGTTCATCCCGTGCCCGATGGAGGCCAGGGTTGAGCTAGTCCATCTTGGAAGCCCCAGAAGCCGCTTGAGGATGTCGTTATGACAGACCCTAAGACGGTTCATGGAGGCAGCCCTATACCGCGACCACAGCGAGTTGCAGTAGAGAGAGTAGCAGTGGCTCCTGAATAACTTCACCTCCGTGCTGCAGAAGGAGAATTTCCTCAGCAGCGTGTTGCCGATGACAGTGAGATTGGTGGTCTGCTTCTTGATGTCATCATCACCGGTCCTTTCCCTGTTGATGACATGGCCCAGGTATGTGAATCTATCCACAAATGTAAGTGCACTCCCACTTAGCCACGCTGATGTCTGGAGTGTGGCGGCGGCACTACCATGCACTCTGTCTTGGTGGTGTTGTAGGCAATATCGTGCGTGGCAGCATACGCCTGACACACTCCAATAAGGTCCTGCAGAGCCTCCACTGTGGGCGCCATCAGTACCATGTCATCAGCATAACTTAGCGAGTTGATGCACCTATCATGTAAGTGGCAGCCTGTGCCTCTGTCACGCAGAGCGGGAGTGCAATTATCTGTGTAGACGTTGTACAGGAAGGGAGACAGGATCCCTCCCTGGCGAATACCATTGGCTGTCTTAAATGGCAGCGAAGTGGAAGCCCCCAGTTTTACAGCAAATTCCTGGGTGGTGTACCAGTACATTAGGAGCTTGACAATGTGCCCAGGAGTTCCCCTTACAAGCAGTTTATTAAACAGTTTCAAGTAGTTCACTCTGTCAAAGGCCTTGCTGGCGTCAAGGAAGCAGAGATAGACAGGTGAGCCCCTGGAGGTGTAGTACTCAATGATAGTCTACAACGTCCACACACACATCTCAGTGCCGTGCCCTTCCTTGTAACTGAACTGATTGCCCAGCGTGTTCAGGTAGGCCTCGAGGCGGTGCAGCAATGCCTTCTCAATCACTTTTGACAAGGCAGTCGCAATGGCAATGGGCCTATAGTTGCTAGAGAGCAGGGTTTTTATCCTTGCTCTTTAGCAAGGGAACTATTTGCACTGCCAAGACCTGAGAGGGTATGTATTGATGGCAGATGCAGGCACTGATGAAGAGGCAGAGCCAAGAGACCAGGCTGGGAGGTGCATACTTAAAGGCACCAGAGGGAAGCCCATCAACGCCCAGCGCCCCGCTGTTGGAGAGCGTCCGCAGTATCTCCCTCAGTTCACCGTGGTCGACCCTTAACCTTCCTTAGAGACTCTGACGTACATTTCCTATCACACGGCAATTCCCTAATAATATCAGAACCTCCGCACCTAACAACTTTACAACAGCGTGAACACTAATTCCCTGCATTCTGTCACAAGTACTTGCCAGATTTAACTCCATCCTCACGACATCAGCCACAGCATTCAGTTGGCATCCAAGCACTATTTTCTTTCCTTCACTTAAGAACATAAGAACATAAGAACGCAGGAGTCTACAAGAGGCCGGTAGGCCTGTACGAGGCAGCTCCTTTGACCCTAAGCTCCCGTGTATCTAACCCCACCTAATATCGCAGTCCATGAATTTATCTAGTCTATTTTTGAATGTGACAATTGTATTGGCACTCACCACATGACTGCTAAGCCTATTCCACTCATCCACCACCCTGTTAGTAAACCAATTTTTGCCTATGTCCCTGTTGAATCTGAATTTATCTAGTTCAAACCCATTACTTCGTGTCCTACCCGGTTCTCTTACCAACAAAACCTTATGAATGTCTCCCTTATTAAAGCCCTTCATCCATTTATAAACCTCGATCATGTCTCCACGCACCCTTCGCCTTTCTAGAGAATGCAAGTTTAACTGTTTGAGTCTTTCCTCGTATGGCGAGTTTCTCAACCCCTGAATCATCTTAGTCATCCTCCTCTGCACCGATTCTAACATTTTGATATCCATTCTATAGTAAGGTGACCAGAACTGAACCGCATAGTCAAGATGAGGTCTAACTAATGCTAAATATAGTTTGAGGAAGACTTCGGGGCTTCTGTTGCTTACGCTCCTTGAAATAAATCCCAGTACCCTATTAGCTCGATTTCTAATTTGAATGCATTGTGCCCTTGGACGGAGATCAGAGCTCACTAAGACCCCTAAATCCCTCTCGCACCCAGACCTGCTTATGAGAGTGTCATTTAAGCAATAGTTATGTGAGGGGTTGTTCCTACCTACACTCAGAATACTGCACTTCCCTACATTGAACTCCATCTGCCATTTATCCGCCCAGTCATACAATCTGTTGAGTTCACCTTGGAGAATACTAGCGTCCTGATCCGACTCAATTACTCTACCGATCTTGGTATCAAATTTACTAACATCACTACTAATTCCTGTATCTAAGTCACTGATATAAATAATAAACAAAAGTGGACCTAATACCGAGCCTTGTGGGACCCCACTCGTAACACATCCCCAGTCAGATCTTTTACCATTGATTTGCACTCTGCTCTCCACTTCGTAGAAGCTCAAGCTTCTGAGCTTTTCCCTTCCCCAAAGCAGACAGACATGGTGCAGCCTGGCCTCCCAAAGACCCAACAGTGCCTATGCCCATCACACGGAGGATCGGTATCCCGACACCCTTCCCAGAGCATGACAGAACACGCGGCGCTTGAACTCTGCCTGACACACGGCGTCGGTATCCTTCAGTTCAGTGTGCTTTGCAGCCTCATTACAGACTGTGTATATATATATATATATCTATATATATATATATATATATATATATATATATATATATATATATATATATATATATATATATATATATATATATATATATATATATATATATATATATATATATATATATATATATATATATATATATATATATATATATATATATATATATATATATATATATATATATATATATATATATATATATATATATATATATATATATATATATATATATATATATATATATATATATATATATATATATATATATATATATATATATATATATATATATATATATATATATATATATATATATATATATATATATATATATATATATATATTCCCAGGTACTTGTACAGCTGTTCTCTTTGCGGTTCTTTGCCATTTCTCGTCAGTGGACTATTTCTGTGACGCCTACAGTGATGTTCGTGCTTTCGTCCCTTCACAAGTCATAGATTTTTGCAATTATTCCTTAGCTGGTTTAGATCCACTTGCATTTTTCCACTGTCAGTGAGTGTGTCAATACATCGTGTGCATATTTTATGGTTAATACACCATGAGGACATTCACCCATTGCAACTGAATTACTTAGGACGTTGATTAATATCGGAGAAAAGTACACATCCTGGCGGAGCGGCGGCGGTGAGCAGAGAGGACGGGTGGGAGCTCCGTGCAGGAGGAACGGGCGAGGAGTGTGCTAGAGCTGGGGCGAACGCGTGAGGAAAATCAGCTCGGTGAGTGGAGGGAAGACTGTGAATATGTTTTCAGTTTCTTCCCAGAGCAAAGAAGACTAGAGAAGAAATACGTAGAGGACTGTTGAGAGAAGACAGCAGACAGGATTTCGGAAGTCACGGACAGAGCAACTGTGATAGTGGCAGGAGAGTTAAGTGCACACTAAGGTCGAGACAGAAGAGGTTATGAGGGTGTTATGGGCGTGTGTGGAATGGACAGAAAACCAAGAGGGGGAACAGGTGCTGCGGCTGTGTCTGCAGAAAGATTTGAAGGTTTGGAACATCGTAACACCTTGAAGAGTGGAGAAGCGGCGACGCAGGTAGATTACATGATGACAAGAGGAGAGGACGTGAGCGTGGGAATGTGAGGCCAGGAGAGGAAGGATTAACGCAACGCAGGCTGTTGCGTGCAGGTATTGAGGTGAAGGACGTGAAGACCAAAGAGAAGAACAGGAGAGTTGAAGATAAAGCTCTGGAGATTAAAAGACACTAACAACTGGAGAGACTTTCAGGAGGAGCTGTTGGAGAGAATTGGTGGAGTGGAGAGTGGATGGAAGGGATACTGTACTGTGTTTATCGAGGCAGCTAAGGAGTTCTGTGGTGAAGCAACTGGACAGACACAGAAAGATGTGGTGGAGGGGGGAAGACGTAAAACAGGGAATAGCAGAGAAGAAGAGGGCGTTTAGAGGGAGGCAAGCAGTTCGATGGCTGGTGTAGAGACAGTGATGGTGCAGAGGGCAGGCAGGCCATGTTCATGATGGCGAAGCTGGTGAAGGAGAGAAGGGGTGTTCCTGGAGCCATAGTTAGTTAGTTAGTTAGTTTTATTGACCACAACAACTGTCTTATAAGAAACGTTACAATGAAAGGTTCAACACAAATGTTTTTCATGAGTTACGTCTCTGAACAATAGAAATATCTTACATTAAAAAAAAACTTTTCTAGCCGCATTAGCAGACATTTATAAGGACTATAAATAGGAAACGCCCAAAAATGCAAATAAATACCTATAAACTAAAACAAACCAAACACTAAAACATAAACAATCAGTCGAAAGCCACAAAAAACACGAAAATAAAACGACTCTCTCTAAAAATTGAACACTACCCAAAGTTTAATGAACTCCAGTGAAACCAAACACTAAAACAAATACAATCAGGCAGAAGCCACACAAAAAAAACACGAAAATAAAACGACTCTCTCTAAAAGTTAAAACCTACCCAAACTCTAATGAACTCCAGTACCCAGTAAATATACTACTCGTGAAAAAAGTTTAAGACAAAACGATATTAAAAAAAAACTAAAACAATTGCATCTAAAAAAAATAATAATAATAACAAAATATATTTGACTAGAAACAAAATTAAGAAATAATGCAGACTATGGAAACATACTCAAACTAAAATACATTAAAACATCTCCAAACGAGCAACGTAAGATTAAGCGTGACTAATTTAAAGGACTAGGTTTTGTAAACATCCAGGATCATGTATATTATATGGCATCTTTGGGCGTCATCATACTGGTCAGAAAACAAGTCAAGGATATTAGCAAAGTTGTGTGTGTCCCTCAGCTGCTGTGTTAATGTGCAGTCCTGTACTACATGCATCTCTGTTTGGATCTGACCGCAGAGACAAAGCCGTTCTTCCAATGGTAACCTTCCTCGTCCCTTTCTGTTCCATCTTCCTACCTTAGACTTAGAAACTGATATCCTATCAAAAGTAGCCAAATTCGCCGACGACACCAAACTAGGAGGTACGGTAATGAACAGTCAAAGTTGCGAGAACATTTAATCAGACTTAATAAGACTTGCCGACTGGAGCGAGAAATGGCAAATGAGTTTTAACGTAGATAAATGTAAAGTAATGCACATAAGTGAAAAAAATCCTAACTTTAAATATCTGATTCAAGGACATAAGCTCAGCGAAGTAAAACAAGAAAAAGATCTTGGTGTCATTATCAGTAACACTCTTAAAATGAGTGATCAATGTTCTGCAGCGAGTAAAAAAGCCAATATGATGTTGGGATTAATCTCAAGAAGGGTGATTATAAATCACCCGAACTTATGAAGAGATTATATTTAGCATTTGTAAGACCACACCTAGAATACGCCGTTCAGTTCTGGTCACCGAACTATATCAAAGATCAAGTTTTGCTAGAAGGGATACAGCGACGAGCAACCAAACAAATTCCAGCGCTCCGAAACTTGCCATATGACGAGCGTTTAAAGCGTTTAGATATGTTTTCCTTAAAAAAAGCGAAGGATAAGAGGGGACTAATTGAAGTGTTCAAAATCCTTAATGGATTCGACAACATTAACCCGGATAGTCTATTTCAGAGAGACACCAACACAAGAACACGCAGCAACGGTATGAAGTTAAAGGGAAATCGATGTAACACATTGGTGTACAAAAGTTTTTTCAATAACAGAGTCGTCGATCACTGGAATGGACTCCCACCGTCAGTAGTTAGCGCACAGAGTATCAATAGCTTTAAGTCTTCTTTGGATAAGTACTTCACGGATATAAGATTATACTGACCCTTTTTCGCATGTTTTCAGACAGAATGCAGCAAGATCTCAACCTATATTCATATAAATCTCCCCCACAACCTAGATTTCAAATAGCGAAAGTAAACAATAGAGTAAAGCAACAGTTAATGTCCGCATGACAGGTAGAGTGAGGTGTGGGTGCAGTAAGGTGACAGGTTACTGGTGCCGTGCCTAGTACCGCCGGTAAAACGAGGATCAAGCCTCCACCCTGCCCCTGAAACTACACCTCACCCATCGTGAGTATTAGGGGGGATTCTGGGGCTGCCCTGTGTAGGCCACTCGGCCTCTTCCAGCCTCCCTGTATTTCTATGTTCTTATGTCCTTATGTAATGAAGTCATTTTCCCCCACAGCTTAGGTTACCAGTAGTGTAAGTTTAGGGTAGTAATTTCCTCTTATTTCTCTCTTTACTGTAAAATTTCCATGGCCCTTTCTTCCTTAAAGGTACATTGTGTTCTCTTCTAACTATTTCTTGCCGGCACGTTGCCGGAGGGAGAGGTGGGTGGGGAGGAGCCTTCATCTATTCTGTCCTGTCCTACCACACGTAGCTTACTAGTAGTAGCGGTAGTAAACAGACACCCCCGTCATAGACCGATAGGTCTTCTGGTGTCTGTTCTACCTATGTATTCCTATATATTCCACAGACAGCGAATGTGCGGACACACGGAGCCGTGTGTGCGCAATTCGGTGGTGCTCGCTAATGTGAGCCTTGGCCTCGTATACAGAAGGGACAGATAAACTTGGATTTATTTCTTTATATGTTACACGCTTAGAGGAGGTTGAGTTAATAATATTAGCTTTTAGCTCTCTAAACCCATCATCAGTGTCGTCAGTTACCCTGTTCAGCAAGTCATCGATGTATATCCAAGTCTGATCATTATTCTCCATGGCAGTATTTACTGATAAAACTAATGGGTCATCCTCCATTCTTTGCCTTTCACGCCACATCGTAGAGAAGAAGCTTCTCTGCCTACTTCTAACTAAGGATTGTAAAGGAGGATAGCCAGACTCAACATAGCATACATCATTGCACGTAGTTAATCTTACGTCAAGTAAATTTTTTAGTGACCAATTGTACAGCTTTTTTATCGGCCTAAGGTCTGCATTCAGCCAGGAATCGCACCCGTATAAAATAGTTGACATCAAGCAAGCCTCAAATACACGTTTTTAACACGAAAAGGAATGTCATTATTCTTATTTAAAAAGGACACAAATTTGATGACGTAAGGTATCTTGGCATCTGCATGAGCTCTGACTGACGACGATACTGAACCATCGGCAGTGAAAGGGGAGCCCAGGTACACACTGAGCACTCCGCTCCACCACCAAGCGGAGTGGGTTGATGGCTACACTATCCCCCTTTTTTCTTTTTACAGCTAAAGAAACAGCTCAAGGGCAACAAAAAAGGTCTAAAAAAAGCCCGCTAATCGCTGTTCCTACAGAGACAAAAGTTATGAGCGGCCAAAAGAGGTCTATTTCGGGAGGAGAGGCGTCTTGATACAAAGGGAAAGGAGATGCCTTGTCCTGTGCCAAATATCGAGGAGTGAGATTGCTGGAGCAGGGGAAGAAACTGTGGGAGCAGGTACTGGAGGGGAGGTTGAGGGAGTTGGTTACGAGGGATCAGTGTCAATTAGGATTCCAGAAGGAAAGTCAACAAGGGATGCCATAGTTTTCATGAGGCAAGTACAAGAGAAATGCCCTGAGGAGAAGGGAACGCTTTTTCGTGTTTTGTTTCCCTGCCCCGAACACACCCGTGTATATATATATATATATATATATATATATATATATATATATATATATATATATATATATATATATATATATATATATATATATATATATATATATATATATATATATATATATATATATATATATATTAAATATAAGGCTACTAATAACTTTAATAAGATGATGTGTGTCATCCCAAGGAGTTCTCCCTACACTGAACGATAACGTTTCATAAATCTTCGTCCATTGTTCTTCCACACTCAAATAGTATAATTTTATCATACGAGTTAAAATCCTGTGCAAGTATTAACGATGATTACTAATTTTATGTTACGGTTCGATTCAAAGAGTTGGACATTATAGTAATAGAAATAGCGGAAAGATCAGCCATTGGCAGATGCCAGAAAGCAGAGTCAAATTAATGACATGATAATTATTTTAGCATTAAATGGATATTTTCACCCCCAACAAAGTAGTGTTACCTTCGTTTATTTAGAAGAAAGTGTTTTTATCAGGTATTTTACAGATTTATTGCTTGTGAAGCAAATTAAAAAGGAAAACTCTTTAGTGCCTGTGAACGAAAGTTACTGAAATCTGTGTCCTCACTTCTGTCCGCGACTGTACCTGCTACTGGTCAGGCCAGAGCGATGGTGCTCATTGCAAGGGAGTAGCTATAGCCATTTGTAGCCGACTGTCGTTGGGGTTACTCCGGTTGATGAGCGTATGATGCTGGTGAGGTTGAGGCACACTTTGGGCTTCATGTCTCCTACTGAAGTGTGCGCCCTTACCGAGATGTGGGAATTTGAGGAGAAAGAGATGTTCTACGCCAAGCTTGACTATAGTCGACCAGTGCCCCCACGCGACACACTCATTGTCTTAGGTGACTTCAACGCAGCTACTGGCACACAGAGAGAGATGGCTACGAGTAATGTGGTGGTCCCATGACTCTGGCACCAGAAACATAAATAGTTCACTCCTTCTGAGCTTTGCCAAGTCCAGAAGGCTGAGGATTGCTGGCTCCTGGCTCCTAAGACGCGCTGGGCACACACAGAGAGGTCTCTGTCCTGAAGGCAGTAATCATTCCGCAAAAACCCGGAAAAGTACAGTCGACGCTAGAGAGTAGTGTCACGGTTTTCAGAATGTTTAGCCTGGTGGCGGTATCTGGCAACTATACCACGGTGACGCATTCACTGGCGATGTTAATGACGCGTATCAGTGTGTACCGTGTGTGTGTGACCGTGAAATTATAATATTGTATAATATTGTATTATATTATAATATAATGTAGTTAGAAATATACCAGATTACATGAATTCAATTTAGAAATGCGATAATGAATGTCTTCTACATGATGATGATGATGACGAAGTAAAACATCACGAACAGTCTGAAACACTTTTTCTTATTAAACTTTGAAAATACCGCGTGCAATGCTGCCCTTCACAGAGGCAGGCAGTGACTAATGCTCCTTACCATCAAACAGCAAATAGGCTTGAGGGTCTGTTTAACTCGCAGCCTTAATTCCCGTCACTATAAAGCCTCAAAGACAATTCAGATCATCAAAAATCAAAAATTATTTATCCGTGAAGATTACGTAGTATCTAAGTATAAATACGTGTGTGTGTGTGTGTGTGTGTGTGTGTGTGTGTGTGTCGCTGACTAGCTGACCCCTTGTCGCTGATGGAAATGTGTCCCGTCCCCACCCAGCCCCTCACCCTCTCTCTCTCTCCTATTTTTTTAGGTATTAAAAATTATACGTTTCCACAGCCACTGACGTGACAGCTCAACTGCAGTGCCTGCGGACATAAGGGCTTTGATAGAATACCGCTGCTCCAGCCGTCAAGGCCCGCGGTCGACGGCGCCATCATGTGAACGTTTATAGCCTATTATTACGTATAAAATTTTGTATAAAGAACAAGATCTCGGCTGTCAGGAATTTTTTGTTTTTTGGTTTAAGGGCATAAAAATCTCCCCTAATAAGTGCAGTATATTTTTAAATGTATCACAGTTTGATAAACAGCTTAGAGTTGCTCTTGACTAAATTTGAACGAAACTAAAAGCTCGTGTCAAAATGTAGCGACAGAGCCTAAAGAAAAAATATTTATTAAGCGTTAGCGACGGGTACTTTTGATAAATATCTATCTTAAAATTATGTAGAGTGCACCTGTGACCACCGATCACCACAACACTACGATTTCGATAGGATGTAATAATTTTCATGTCGCGTGGAGGGGCTGCCAGATGTCGCTTTCTGAACGAAACTTATTGGACAGTGTGACACTACTCTCTATAGCCGACTGTACATCCTCAGAGAGCTCATATATGCAGTAATGTCTATTACCTGTGTCTTATGGTGAGAGAGCGGCTTATGCACTATGTAATACGGGACTAATTCAGGTTTGAAAGCCATCCATCCATACACAAAGCCATAAGCAATAAAAAAAAATAATAATAAAAAAAAAAAAAAATAAATAAAAATAAAAATAATAATAATAATAATAATAATAATAATAATAATGATGAAAAAATAATAATAATGATGAGTAATATAACTTATACATATTGTCCTATTCTCTTCAACTCTGCATTAGGTAATCATAAATCTATACCCCGACAGAAATACAGATAATCACAAAGCTATTAAGTGATATGCAATACAATATTCATGAATCACTTCGTAAATACAAATACCGACACCGTGCCCGACAGCGAGACACCGAAGTGAAGAGTCAATTAATCAATCAAAAAAATGACTGGCCTGGCCGGGACCAACAGGTCAAACAAGATAGACACTGGTGCCATCCCTGCCCTTACTGGGACCAACAGGTCAAACAAGATAGACACTTGGGCCATCCCTGGCCTGGCTACGACCAACAGGTCAAACAAGATAGACACTGGGGCCATCCCTGCCCTGGCTACGACCAACAGGTCAAACAAGATAGATGCTGGGGCCATCCCTGGCCTGGCTACGACCAACAGGTCAAACAAGATAGACACTTGGGCCATCCCTGCCCTGGCTACGACCAACAGGTCAAACAAGATAGACACTGGGGCCATCCCTGGCCTGGCTACGACCAACAGGTCAAACAAGATAGACACTGGGGCCATCCCTGCCCTGGCTACGACCAACAGGTCAAACAAGATAGATGCTGGGGCCATCCCTGCCCTGGCTACGACCAACAGGTCAAACAAGATAGATGCTGGGGCCAGCCCTGCCCTGGCTACGACCAACAGGTCAAACAAGATAGATGCTGGGGCCAGCCCTGCCCTGGCTACGACCAACAGGTCAAACAAGATAGATGCTGGGGCCATCCCTGCCCTGGCTACGACCAACAGGTCAAACAAGATAGATGCTGGGGCCATCCCTGCCTTGGCTAGGACCAACAGGTCAACAAGATAGACACTGGGGCCATCCCTGCCCTGGCTAAGGCTTTTTATTCTTATTATAAGAGGCGCAGCAGGTAGAGACGGAGGAGCTTGGACAGTATAAGCCGACTGTTCTGCAGCCTTCACACACCTGAGACGCCATTAAAAAAAATGAAAGGGAAGCGATGATGGGGAAGGAGAATAATGAGTTACAGAAATTGAGGGACAGAGGGATGGGGCATTAAGCATCTTGAAGCACACATAAGCAAAAGGCATAGAACAAATAAGTAAAAATAACTACAGAAACAACTAATAAAACCTGAGCATTACAAACGTAACAATGTATAAATTAAAACAGATCAACAAATCAAACTACAACTGCCACCACCCAGAGAGACACTGGGCCGCCCCGGCCTGGCAAAGACCAGCCGATCAGGCGTGAGGCGTGCAGCTCACTGTCAGCATGGCAACGGCAGCAACAGGAACACAGCAGCAGCAGAAGCTGAAGACGTTATCAATACGGTGCTGACGGCACTCCGCGCAGCTTAAAGTTTTATAGTAGTGGTAGTAGTAATACCAGCGGTAGTTGAAGTACTAGTGCCAATCAGTCAATGGCGGCAAGCATCGTTGGCGCGTCACTTTACCCACCTTCCGACCCTACACGTTCTCCCGACCGTCTTGGAGACATGCCCAACATACTAGACCTCTTCCTGTCCTCTAACGCTTCTGCTTACAATGTCAAACTATTCTCTCCGTTGGGCTCCTCCGATCACAACGTTCTGTATCTTGACCTATCGCTCCTGTACACCCTCTGGACCCACCGAAGAGGCGATGCACCTGGCATTTTACTTCAGCTCGGTGGGACGACCTGAGGATGTACTTTTCCAATTTCCTGTGGAATGATTATTGCTTCCAGGAGCGAGACTCCTCTGTGTGTGCCCAGCGCATCACAGAGGTGATTGTCTATGGAATGGATGCACACATTCCACGTACTTTCTCTACTCCTCATGCTAAAAAGCCTTTGTTTAATCACGCTTGTTCTCGTGCTGTCAAAGATAGAGAGGCAGCTCACAAAAGGTGCCAGTGTCTTCGCACTCCTGCTAACCATGATCTTTACATTTCTGCCCGGAATCGTGCCAAAACTATTCTTCGACTTACCAAAAGCTCTTTCATCCATAGAAAATGTCAAAACCTTGCTTTTTTTCTAATCTTTCCAGAGACTTCTGGCACCTAGCCAAAAATATCTCGTCCAATTTCACTTTTTCATCTTTTCCTCCTCTCCTTAACCCTGACGGCAGCATCGCCGTCTCATCTATCTCTAAGGCTGAAACTCTTCTCTCAAACTTTCTGTAAAAACTCCACTCTGGGTGATTCTGGGCATATTCCTCCTACTCGTCCCACCTCTGACTCCCGTATGCCTGTTATTAAGATTTTTTAAGAATGATGTTTGCTATGCCCTCTTTGGCCTCAACTCTCAAAATGCTTATGGACATGATGGAGTGCCTTTTAATGTCCCTAAAACTGTGCTTCCGTGCTGACACCCTGCCTGGTCAAACTCTTTTGCCTCTGCCCATCAACATCTACCTTTCCTTCCTGTTGGAAGTACGCCTTCATACAGCCAGTGCTTAGGATGGGTGACCGTTGGAATTCCTCAAAATACCGCCTTATAGCTTTACTTTCCTGTCTATCTAAAGTTTTGTAATCACTCCTTAACCTGAAGATTCAAAAGCACCTTTCCGCTTCTGACCTTCTATCTGATCACCAATATGGGTTCCGCAAGTGGCGTTTCGGTGAAACTTTCTCAGTTGCGCTACACATATCGAAAACTTTCGATAAAGTCTAACACAACTCTTTGCTTTCTAAACTGCCCCCTTTCGGATTATATCCCTCTCTCTGTTCCTTTATCTCCAGTTTCCTTTCCGGCCGTTCTATTTCTGCTGTGGTAGACGGTCACTGTTCTTCCCCTAAACCTATCAACAGTGGTGTTCCACAGGACTATGTCGTATCACCCACTCTCTTTCTGTTATTTATCAGTGATCTTCTTTCCATAACAAACTGTCCAATTCCACTGACACGCTAACGACTCCACTCTGCATTACTAAACTTCTTTCAACAGAAGACCCTCTCAACAGGAATTACAAGACTTCAGACTGGAGGCTGCAGAACGCTTAACCTCAGACCTTGTTATTATTTCCGATTGGGGTAAGATGAACCTTTTGTCCTTCAATGCATCAAAACCCCAATTTCTCCACCTATCAACTCGACACAATCTTCCAAACACTTATCCCCTAGTGTTTAACAAGACTTAGCTGTCACTTTCTTCAACACTAAACATCCTCGGTCTATCCTTAACTCAAAATCTTAAGTGGAAACTTCACATTTCTTCTCTCACTAAATCAGCTTCCTCGAGTTTGGGCGTTCTGTATCATCTCCGCCAGTTCTTCTTCCCCGCACGGTTGCTATCCATATACAGGGGGCTTGTCCGTCCTCGTATGGAGTATGCATCTCACGTTTGGGGGGGTTCCACTCAAAAAAAAGTTGGAAAGTTTCGTTTAGTCGGCCCAACATCTGTGGTCATATGCCGGAGAGAGACATGAGGGGAAGGAATTATAGGAGAAGGGAACAGATCCCAGGAGACGGGACACAACCCCCGATTAATACCTGGTACCCATTCACTGCTGGGTGGACAGGGGCGTAGGGTATCGGAAAAACCGCCCAAACTTTTCCACTCCGCCCGGGAATCGAGCCCGGGCAATCTCGGTTGTAAGTCGAATGTGCTAACAACCGCACCACGAAGCCCCCTGGCTCCACTCACAAAGCTCTCTTGGACAGAGTGGAGTCTAAGGCTCTTCGCCTCATCAGCTCTCCTCCTCTTACTAATAGTCTTCTACCTCATAAATTTTGCCATGTTGCCTCTCTTTCTCTTTCTATCTTCTATCGATATTTTCACGCTGACTGCTCTTCTGAACTTAATAACTGCATGCCTCCCCCCCTCCCGCGGCCTCGCCGCACACGACTTTCTACTCAAGCTCATCCCTTTACTGTTCAAATCCCTTACGCACGAGTTAACAAGCATCTTCACTTTTTCATTCCTCACGCTGGTAAACTCTGGAACCATCTCCCTTCATCTGTATTTTCTCCTACCTTCGGCTTGAACTCTTTTAAGAGGAGGGCTTCAGGACACCTCTCCTCCCGAAATTGACCTATCTTTCGGCCACTCCTGTGAACTCTTTTACAGGAGCAAGGAGTAGCGGGCTTTTTTTTCTTTAATGTTTCCGTTTTTTTGCCCTTGAGCTGTTTCCTCTGCTGTAAAAAAAAAAGTGCAAGTCTCCATGCAGGCCCCTTCCAGTTTTAAGTACCTCCTGGCAGGGTCCATCGACCTGTTCAAGCCACAGGCTCTGTGCTCTAACAATTTATATTAAAAAGTGTGACTCCTTATTTGTTCAAATCTGTTAAACAAAAAATCACCAACAACAACATTTGTTTGACAGTTCATCTCTGTCAGCAAGTTTCAAAGTAACTTTAGAGGCGTCAAACTCTTAAATGAAATTATATTTTCAATTCACAGACTTAGGGAATACTAACCACGAAAACGTTAAACAGTAGTAGTAGTAGTGTAGTAGTAGTAGTAGTAGTAGTAGTAGTAGTAACAGCAGCGGAAGTAGTAGTAGTAGTAGTAGTAGTAGTAACAGCAGCGGAGGTAGTAGTAGTAGTAATAGTAGTAGTAACAGCAGCGGAAGTAGTACGTAGTAGTAGTAGTAGTAGTAGTAGTAGTAGTAGTAGTAGTGGCAATAATAGTAGTCGTAGTAACAGTAGTAGTCATAGCTGGGCACGATAACAGAAAATCTTATTCCCGATAACCGATAACTGATAATGGAAAACCTTATCGGTGATAACCGATATTCGTTAACTGGAGACACAAATATAGGCGATAATCGATACCCGATATTAGTCCACAATTCCGATACTAGCTAGCGATAAGTCCGATAGGCGAAAACGATACTATATTGATATTTCAAATAAAAAACAGATAAATTCAAATTTTCATTATCTGTATTTTAGAAAACTTACAAAACCTGAAAACCACACGTTGACACGTACCTATGGACGGTAATACTAGAAACGCCTGAACCGGTGTTGTGTTATTTGGCGTCCCCATCGTCAAAAGCTGGCGCTTTTGTTTACAAACACTGGTCTCTCGTGAACTGCGCATGCTCAGACCAGCAAGCGTAGACGTGTACGGTCTCACAAAGCTTTTTAACCGTAATTAAGAGTTGCTGGAAGGCTGAATCAGACATACCGTACCACTACCACCATATCCGCTGTTTCTAAAACGATACTCTGTACGAGTTGCATTTATATATACAGAGTGTTGTTCTAGAAACGGCGAGGATGGTGGTACTGTTTGTCTGATTCAGCCTTCCAGCAACTACTCCTAATGTGTTAAAAAGCTTTGTGAGACTGTACAGGGCTACGCTTACTGGTCTGAACATGCGTTGTTCACGAGAGACCAGTGTTTGTAAATAAAAGCGCCAGCTGTTGAAGATGGGACATCAAATAACACAACACCGGGTCCCTTCACCCATCAATACCATGGCATGCTCACAAACGAATATGGAACATCAAATTTGAGGCAGTGAATAATAATTTTGGGGGCAAAGTTAAATGTTTTTTCTCGCTGATATATTGATTTTTGAGTCTAACATAAAAAAAAAAAAATAACCTAGTGTTTTAACCCGGTAGCAGCGACGGGCCAAATTTGTGGCATTACCGTATAGCAGCGACGGGACAAATTTATGCCATGATATAAACCCCCCCAAAATAGATGATACATAATCTGATCACAAATGCTTTGATATATATTATGAAATGGTTTGTGTGAGGGGTGATTTTTTCTCATTTTTCTCGCTTAGAGGGACCATTAAGAAACATGATCCCCGCTGCTACAAGGTTAATGTTGATGATCTAAGTATGAAATCTCTTCACCGAAGATATTTCATACCCAGAAGTTTTTTCATACAACACCGGGTGCCCGGGCTACGCATGCACAGTAGGGAGGAGACAACGTTTTTTTCTGAGAGGTGGAAAAAGTAGCGATTATTGCTAGTTTGGTTACAATAGTAACGAAGATGCCGATATATATATATTTAAATAAGGAACAGATGGCCGATAACCCGATTTTGTTATCAGCGATAAAGTATCAGGATAACTTATCGCGATAACGCCCAGCTATGGACCGTCACTAGTAGTAGTAGTAGTAGTAGTAGCATTAGTAGCAGTAGTAGTAGTAGTAGTAGTAGTAGTAGTAGTAGTAGTAGTAGTAGTAGTAGTAGTAGTAGTAGTAGTAGTAGTAGTAGTAGTAGTAGTAGTAGTAGTAGTAGTAGTAGTAGTAGTAGAAGAAGTAGTAGTAGTAATGGCAATCATGATAGTAGTAGTAGTAGTAGTAGGAGGAGGAGGAGGAGGAGGAGGAGTGGAAATAATGATAGTAGTAGTAGTAGTAGTAGTAGTAGCAGTACTAGTAGTAGAAGTAGTAGTAGTAGTACAGTAGAAGTAGTAGTGGCACTAGACACTCTGGCCCAAAAGCCATCGACATCTCC
>NW_026112336.1:0-5000 GCF_024679095.1 Eriocheir sinensis | reverse complement strand
CACACACACACACACACACACACACACACACACACACACACACACACACACACACACACACACTTCTTTCCTCTAAAATATAGAACACAAGCTACTCAGAAAACGTAGAAAAGGAATAAACAAAGTACTCCCAAGGGTGCCCTTCGTGGTCAAACTCAGACCTAATTACCTTCCCCTAGTCCCACAGGGCAATCAGACGGGCGAGGGGCCTTTCACAACGCCGTCTCAAAAAAAGAAATGCAAGGATACAAATGCAGGAATTTTTTCGGACAGTAAAAAAAAAAAATAATAATAATGAATGGGTCCCCCCCCCCCCCACACACACACACAAATATCTTTTGAATCTTGCCATGACTTATTAGTCGTTAGAATTGTATGAATAATGAGAGAGAGAGAGAGAGAGAGAGAGAGAGAGAGAGAGAGAGAGAGAGAGAGAGAGAGAGAGAGAGAGAGAGAGAGAGAGAGAGAGAGAGAGAGAGAGAGAGAGAGAGAGAGAGAGAGAGAGAGAGAGAGAAAGAGGGAGGGGTTCAGCTAAACCCTTGGGAGCAAGGCGAGAAGGTTGAGGTTCCGAGGACTGTCACCAGATGTCAGGACCTCTCATGAGGAATATATTTATTTATCCTTATTTACGTCTCCCTCAAAACGGGCTCGTTTTCTTTAGACCACCTGTCGAACGCCTACGGAGAGTTACTGGCGCGCTGTAATGTATACGTATTATTAAGTGATTAATAAAGTACTTTAGTAGAGGTAAATATTTTTGGAGGCTGCAGAAACTGATGACGAGTGCGTTGATATGTGTTATATAATGATTTGCGTAAGTGATATTTTTCAAAATTAACTCGCTTAGAGGGAGCATTCAGAATCAAGGCCCTCGCTGCTAAAGGGTTAAGAAGGCTAGGAGATCACCAGTAGAACGCCCCTTGCGGAACCCATACTGGCGATCAGATAGAAGGTCAGAAGTGGAAAGGTGCTTTTGAATCTTCCGGTTAAGGATTGATTCAAAAGCTTTAGATAGACAAGAAAGTAAAGCAATAGGACGATAGTTTGAGGGATTGGAGCGGTCACCCTTCTTAGGTACAGGCTGTATGAAGGCATACTTCCAGCAAGAAGGAAAGGTAGATGTTGACAGGCAGAGGCGAAAGAGTTTGACCAGGCATGGTGACAGCACGGAGGCACAGTTTTTAAGGACAATAGGAGGCACTCCATCAGGTCCATAAGCCTTCTGAGGATTGAGGCCAGAGAGGGTATAGAAAACATCATTTTGAAGAATCTTTATAACAGGCATAAAGGAGTCAGAGGGGGGATGAGTAGGAGGAATATGCCCAGAATCGTCCAGAGTGGAGTTTTTAGAAAAAGTTTGAGAGAAGAGTTCAGCCTTAGAGATAGATGAGACGGCAGTGTTGCCGTCAGGACTGAGGAGTGGAGGGAAAGATGAAGAAGTGAAGTTGGAGGAGATGTTTTTGGCTAGATGCCAGAAGTCACGGGAAGAGTTAGAGAAAGCAAGGTTTTGACATTTTCTATTAATGAACTAGAAGGTGTTCAGCGTCGAGAAACAAAAATGATCCCTTCCTTGCGCAACAAATCCTACGAAGAAAGGCTTTCCACCCTTAACATGTTATCTCTTGAGAAACGTCGCCTCCGAGGAAAACTGATCGAATGTTTTAAAATATTTAATGATTTCACGAATGTAGACAGATCAAAATTGTTTATGATCGATGACACTTTGCGAACGAGGAACAATGGCACAAAACTCAAATGTAGACAAGTAAATTCAGACTGCACCAAATTTTTCTTCACCAACGTTGTAGTGCGAGAATGGAATAAGCTCCCACCATCAGTGGTCCAGTGTAACACGATTGACTCCTTTAAAAACAAGCTCGATCGTCACTTCCTTGAACTTAATATTCACTAGAGTAGAAAAGCAACGTTTTGGAGCCATCTGATTAATGTAAAATCACTTAGGTTTAAGGACAGACCACCTAGTCTGGACCATGGGGTCTGTGTGGACTGATTTTCTATGTAAATTCTTTGGCACTGAAAACAAAGGCACGCAGTAGACTTGTGGTTGACAGCGACATGAGGTGTTGCCTGTCGAGCACTGCTGCGCCACGTTTTGATGTAGTTATGGCTGCAAAACAATGTCAGTCCTCCCACTGATTGAAGAAGTAGGTTTTATTTTCTGTGTAGTAGATCCATGGATTTTGAAATAGCACTTGTAGAAGATCTGTGGCATTTTTCAAGGTCTTTTATTTGTAATATTTTTTTTATAAATGAGGATATTCATATAGTTTTGTTTTACCTTACCTTTACATAAAGGTAACCATTACAAAAGTTATTATAGGGATCACGGTAATACCCTGGAAAGTCTCAGGGGGCAAAACAATGAAAAAGGTTAAGAACCACTGCCCTATCTGGAAGTAGTAGTAGTAGTAGTAATAGTAGTAGTAGTAGTAATAATAATAATAATAGTTGTGGAAAAAGTAATAGTAGTAGTAGTAGTACTAGTACTAGTAGTAGTAGTAGCGGCACCACTTGATGGGAGTCAACGCCACAACGCACTAGCCAAATCTGGTAGTAATAGTAGTAGTAAAAGTAGTAGTCATAGTAGTAGTAACCACCATACCACCATCCTAATGAATGAGACGGGATCTGGACTTAACAGCTAAGGTAGTGGACTTAAACTCTCACCCGGTATCTCAAGATATGTCCCTAAGTGTTAGCCGTTTTTAAGTGTTATTTTTAAGGTGGCGAGTGTTAAGTGTTATGTTTAAGGCGCGAGCTGTTATCTCACTCTCCACAGGGCCGGCGTTACCGTTGTCCTGCTTCACAAGTTGATTGTAGTAGGTGAGATAGCACAATACCCTTTATAGTTAAGTGTGGTAGATGCTGTTTTGGCCGAGCAAAGCCGTTAAGTTCACTTTGAGTTCACTTAATTCACTCTGTCTCTGGTATATTAAAAGCGTGATGAGTTTTAACTATATTAACAGTTTTACACAATAGTTACAAAGTTTATGTGAGCTGTCGCACACACACCTCGAGCAATGTGATCTGCTCGTGACCGTTGCCCACTGTCTGGGGTGACGGAATAATCCGATGCCAAGGCTTGTTGATTCAGCACCGTTCCCACGGCAAGGAGCACGCCGTAAGCACAACCTAGCACCTACGTGTTATTAAACATCCTGTGGCGCGGCACTGACATGGTGTTGCGACATACAGTCACACATCCACATGTGCATTATAATATATATATATATATATATATATATATATATATATATATATATATATATATATATATATATATATATATATATATATATATATATATATATATATATATATATATATATATATTACATAATATACAATAAATACTTATGTGAGAGTCTCGATAAACAAGGTGCGGATCCTTCTCCAGGCTGGAGGTTACGTCACGCAAACTGATGGCGAAACCTCCGTCAAAGTCTTGTATTTGGTTCGCACAAGTTGCCCTGTTGACTTGTTTAAACATCCTCTATGATGATACCGTACGAGGAAATTCAATAATTTGCTTGCTGACCTCAGTCCCGGTTCCCTATGTTGCTGACATTCAGTCCAGCGAGACTTTTAAAGTTTCGGCCGAAAAGGAACATTTTTGGGTGCTCAGCTTAGTCCGTGCTCCTTATCTGCTCAGTTTTCTCTCGGACGAGTTAATTATTCCGTGCTTTGGGGGGAGGGGGGTGGGTGGAAGAAGATAAGGAGCATCGATTTGCTCAGTTTTGTCAGATAGGGAACAAACAGCAATTTTCAGTTTTCAGAGCGATTAGTTTTTCCCGCAAAACTGAGCACCCAAATATGTTCCCTATCTCCATAGGCCCCATGTTATAAATGCTGATCATTTTCTAGTACGGCCGCTTCCTCTTCTAATAAAATGGGCTGAGTGGTTACCGTGACGGCCACGCGTTCATATGTTCCGGGAGGGACGCGGGTTGGAATCCTGGCCGCCGCACAGCTGAGTTTTTTCAGTCACCGCCGAGTGGCCTAGGACTACCCACATGCTGGCCTGAAGACCACCCATCAACCTGGGCTCTAGATAACCTCTCCAAATAGAGGCTCTAAGATGAGTTCAGGGGGGCAGCATGAGCCAACACAAGATGGCGCCACTATAAACACTCGCCTGCGCCAGAACGGACTGGGCCGACCATCAGGCCCCACCGGGAAGAAGCCTACCGGCGCAATAGGCCATGACGTAAAAAAAAAAAAAAGACGAGGCAAAACACTTCACCGCTCGTCTGCATGCTTCAAGAATTATTATTTTGTAGGCTGAACTCATAACCTCTTTTTTTACTTGTCAAGTAACCCTGAGGTCTGTCATCTATATTATTAAAGAGGTTGCATATGTCAGGCCCAGTTAGGCTGCGTTTACACCAAGTGAGTCACGTCGAGTTGCGTCGCGTCGCGTCATGACGATTCATGACGCATCATGAATCGCCACCCCAGTTTACGCCGGATGCGTCGAGTCACGTCACGTCGCGTCGCGTCGCGCCGCGTCGAGTCACATATAGGGCTGGCCCTATTTTTGACGTCAATCACAGCGAGTCCGCCGTGGTGTGTTCAAGCATGCTGGTGGAACTCCTAATCAACTTAGTTCAAGAGCCCCCTGCTATATATGATTCCAGTGACCCTAACCACCGGGATCGTGATGTCATCGTTGCTTTATGGAAAGAATTTTTTAGTTTTACGTATCATCCTGAAGCATGCACACTATTCACTCAACCATTCATGCATATGTACATAAAATGCACACAGTGTTAAGATTGGGCCCTATCACAAAGGACAAGGGGGAGTGGGTATATTCACATACTTAATATGTATATTTTCAATATTTGTAGATAACAATGTACACCATTCATATAGCATCCGTTACGTTCAATCATACTCAAGCATACGCCAAGAAATTATACCCGTCACCAAAAACATGAAGTAAATCATAACTCTCAGATCCCTTCTGGGAGGAAAGC
>NW_026112335.1:87500-149998 GCF_024679095.1 Eriocheir sinensis | reverse complement strand
TTTTCGTTTGTTTACTTATGAATTGTTGTTCCATGTCAGCGCTTGCTATGAACCTCCTTCCACAGGTTACGTTCAGCGTATGACGGAATGAAGAACTAGTTGGACGCTTGATCATTTATAGGAAATCGCGTAGGAGACGGAAAGGAATAAGAGTGAATTGAAGGGAATTCATTGCAGAGTAAAACGTGAAACGAAATAGGAGAAATATATGAATAATTCATTATGATGTTAGGAAAGACTGCCATACGATATGTGTCCATGTAGATATGTTAAAAAAGTCTTAGCAAACAAAAAATAGATAGCGAGTATATGATGGGTGGATTAACAATGACTAGGGAGAGAGAGAGAGAGAGAGAGAGAGAGAGAGAGAGAGAGAGAGAGAGAGAGAGAGAGAGAGAGAGAGAGAGAGAGAGAGAGAGACATATAACAAACACACACACACACACACACACACACACACACACACGCATCCACCTCCTCCTCCTGTTCCTCCTCCTCCTCCTCCTCCTCTTCCTCCTTCTCTTCTTCCTCTTCCTCCTCCTCCTCCTCCTCCTCCTCCTCCTCCTCCTCCTCCTCCTCCTCCTCCTCCTCCTCCTCCTCCTCCTCTTTCTTCTCCTCCTCCTCCTCCTCCATCTCTTCTTCCTCTTCATCCTGCTCCCGTTCCTCCTCCTCCTCCTCCTCCTCCTCCTCCTCCTCCTCCTCCTCCTCCTCCTTCTCTTCTTCCTCCTCCTCCTCCTCCTCCTCTTCCTCCTCCTCCTCCTCCTCCTCTTCCTCCTCCTCCTCCTCCTCCTCCTCTTCCTCCTCCTCCTCCTCCTCCTCCTCCTCCTCTTCCTCCTCCTCCTCCTCTTCCTCCTCCTCCTCCTCCTCTTCCTCCTCCTCCTCCTTCTCTTCCTCCTCATCCTCCTCATACTCATCCTCCTCCTCCTCTTCTTCCTCCTCCTCCTCCTCCTCCTCCTCCTCCTCTTCCTCCTCCTCCTCTTCCTCCTCCTTCTCCTCCTCATTCTCTTCTTCCTCTTACTCCTCCTCCTCCTTTTCTTCTTCATCCTCCTCCTCCTCCTCCTCCTCCTCCTCCTCCTCCTCCACTTCCTCTTCCTCCTCCTATACCTCCCCCTTCTTCCACTTCATACCCCCAAACACCGTTAATTTAGACCGGACCGTTCATTTCAGGTCATGAACGGCTTCCTCATCCTTTTCTACATAAGGTGAAATGCCTCGGGGAAATAAAAAAAAAACAAGAAAAGCGGTTTTTTTATGGAAATCAAAAAAATCAACAAAAATTCATGATAGATGCAAATATACCCGCTACTTTTTATCTTAGAGCAATTCTCAGTGTACCATTCCATTCGTCGGAGTTTTCGGCATCGATTAGGTACCCTTTGCAAACTTCAGACTAAAAAATAAGAGAGAAATATCAATTTTTCCATACATGTCCACACAACACCCAACCTTATCAATTCCTGTTACCTTAACCTAACCTAACTCGATTTCACGAATTAGGTTACACTAAGAAAACAGCAATTCATAAGATAGGGTCTTGTGTCATGGCTCAAAAGAAGAAGAGGAAGAAGACCTTGCTCCGCGGTGCAGTGGTTACTGTGCATAGCTCCGTTATAAGGCCTCAAAAAGAGGAAGAAGATCTACATACTAGAATTCGGAAATAGGTCATATGGGCTGTCGAGTAGGGGGTTAATGGGGTCACTTAATTGCGTGCTGATAATTAGAGGGGGCGGGGCTCAATAATAATGGGGGGGTTAATGGGACTAGGTGGAATTCGTAATTAGCTCATGTTCGGTGGCAAATAATGGGTAAATGGGGTCAGTAAATTGTGTGGTGATGATCAGAGGGGGCGGGGGGTTAGGGTAAGGGGGGGGGGGCTAATGGGAGTAGTTGGAATTCGTAATTAAGTCATCTTCGGTGTCGAATAGGGGTTAAATGAGGTCACTTAATTGCGTGCTGATAATTAAAGGGGGAGGGGGTTAACGGTAATGGGGTGGGGTGGATGAGTGGGAGTAGGTGGAATTCGTAATTAGCTCATGTTCGGTGGCGAATAAGGGGTAAATGGGCTCAGTAAATTGCGTGCTGATAATTAAAAGGGGCGGGGGTTAGGGTAAGGAGGGGGGGGGGCTAATGGGAGTAGTTGGAATTCGTAATTAAGTCATGTTCGGTGTCGAATAAGGGTTAAATGGGGTCACTTAATTGCGTGCTGATAATTAAAGGGGGAGGGGGTTAACGGTAATGGGAGGGGGGGGGGTAATGGGAGTAGGTGGAATTCGTAATTAGGTCATGTTCGGTGGCGAATAAGGGGGAAATGGGCTCAGTAAATTGCGTGCTGATAATTAAAAGGGGCGGGGGTTAACGGTAACCGGGTGGGGGGATAATGGGAGTAGGTGGAGTTCGTAATCAGGTCATGTTCGGTGGCGAATAAGGGGTAAATGGGCTCTGTAAATTGTGTGGTGATGATCAGAGGGGGCTGGGGGTTAGGGTAATGGGGGGGACTATTGGGAGTAGGTGGAATTCGTAATTAGGTCATGTTCTGTGTCGAATAAGGAGCAAATGTGGTCAGTAAATTGCGTGGTGATAATTAAAGGGCGGGGTTAACGGGGTGGGGGGGGGCTAATGAGTAGGTGGAGTTCGTAATCAGGTCATGTGAGGTGTCGAATACTGAGTAGATGGGGTCAGTAAATTGTGTGGTGATGATCAGAGGCGGCGGGGGGTTAGGGTAAGGGGGGGGGGCTATTGGGAGTAGGTGGAATTCGTAATTAGGTCATGTTCGGTATCGAATAGGGAGTAAATGGGGTCAGTAAATTGCGTGCTGATAATTAAAGGGGGCGGGGATGAAAAGTAATGTGGGTGGGCTAATGGGAATAGGTGGAATTCGAGAAGAGGTCATGTCAGGTGTCGAAGAGGGAATCAATCGAGTCAGTAATTTACGTGGTGATACTTAAAGGGGGATCAGGTTGATGGTAATGGGTGGGGTCTAATGGGAGTAGGTGGAATACGAAAATGACTTCATTTTATTTTTTTATATAAAAATAGCCTAATAAAATACATCGTAAAATGACAATAACTCCATTACCGTTCATCGTAAAGCAATTCTGAAAGTACCGTTCGATTCGGCGGACGTTTCTGCATGGGGTAGGTGCCCATTTCAAAGTTCATACTAAAAACTAAGCGATAAAATTCAATCTTTACTGTTTTTCGCAAGGGGGACCATACCCCCAAACACCGTTAATTTTGCCCGGTGCGTTGATTTCAGGCCATGAACGGCTTCCTCATCCTTTTCTACATAAGATGAAATGCCTCTGGGAAATAGAAAAAGGAATAAAAGCGGTTTTTTCTGTAAATCAACTACTACTACTACGTACTACTACTACTACTATATACTACTACAGGTGTTATAAAGTGAAAACAGATGTCATTATGTTCAAAAAGTAATTTATTATGACCTTTACATATCCATGCATTGACCTCAAGTTTATAATATATTCGAGGTCAAGGTTGATGTGTATAGTTTTCATGTAGGGACAAGCTGGCTAAGTACAGCTTGACCCCTGACCCCCAAGATGAGCTGACGCGCAGGAATAGTTATAAGTCTACCCTCGTAAGACAGCATTTTTGAGGATATCAGTGCATTCAGTCAGTCAGTTATTCAGTCAGCCAGTCAGTGACAGTCAGTCCAACCGTTAAGAAAGTCAGTCAGTCTCACACACACACACACACACACACACACACACACACACACACACACACAGAGAGAGAGAGAGAATTATAGAAGCCATGAAGAGTTTTCTGGCAAAGATGTGGTGTGCAAGAAATAGGGAATTGGAAGATTTGTAATGGATACTGCTTGTGTTGTTTTATTTATTACAGGTTGTGCCGATACGAAGGCATGACTCTCCAACGGGTCACCTGTACAGCAAGAGCAAGAGCAAGACCGCCAGCCCGCCTCGGCCCCTCAGCCCGCCCCAAAGCTCCCTCCATGGCCTCCTGCAGGGCTTGAGGTGGTCAGGCTCCTCACAGTGCTGCCCCACGCAGTGCCAGGGCAGTGCCACACCTGTAATCTGCGGCGCCATGCCCGGACTGAGGGCGCCGCTGGACTGTGAGTGTTTGACCTTATTTTGAAGCTACTATTTGACCATCGCAGGAATTATTACACGTTTCATTAGTCTTCATTAATGAATGAGTGCCTCAAGTCATTGTTTTGGCTCTGGGGTGCCGCACATAACCTATTCCCAAAGCTTAAAAAGGAGGTCAATCAGGTCACCAAATTACTCCAGAATCACACCCAACACTCACTGAATTGCTCCAGAATCACACCCAACACATTGAATTCCTCCAGAATCACACCCAACACACCGAATTACTCAACAATCACACCCAACACACTGAATTGCTCCAGAATCACACCCAACACACTGAATTACTCTAGAATTACACCCAGCACACACTCAAACACACATCATTGCCAGTTAGCTTTGTGGACTGATTCTGGATCTATATTATAATGCGGCGGGCAGCTGTCAGTTGCATGAAACGCATATTTGTGTTGGCTGTTCGGGGGACCGGGGAGCCGAGTGTGCAGGGGAGGGAAGTGAAGGAAGTGTAATTGTTAGTGTTGGTGTGTTGTGGTGACAAGTGAGTGTGTATTGCTTTTCTGAATGAGTCTATTGTACCGCAGTCTGTAGAGGGAGGCTGTTCCAGTGGTGTATGGTGCGTGGAAAGTTACTTGTTACTTGTTACTTGTGTTTCTTATTTATCTGGTCCCACTTCCGCCGAAGTGCTCTGCAGGACCCACATATTTAATTCATTAAATTTTCAATATTGATCACAACTTATATGCCATGTTAATTGTCAATGTTTCCATGTCAAACCATCAGAGAACAGAAATGTTTTTAGTTCTTTCTTAAATTTGGAGATATCCTTTGTTCTTCTAATGTCACACTACTGCTTGTATGCGTCAGTGTTAGTGTGATATGTTTGGTGTTTATGGATGTGTGTTACTCAGTACGTTGGCTGTTTGCGCTGTGTAGGCTAGGTACGTGCGTGGGTCAATGTGAGTGTTTGTGATCTCGTACATAAGTCTGTGTGCTTGTGAAGAGGTTTCTTTGGCCGATGACCTAACCTAACCTATTATCTATATCTATTATCAGGTGTCGAATAGGGAATAAATCGGTTCAGTAATTTGCGTGGTGATAATTAAAGGGGGATAAGGTTGATGGTAATGGGGCGGGCTAATGGGAGTAGGTGGAATACGGAAATGGCTTTTTTTTTATAAATAGCCTAATAATATACATCGTAAAATGAATATAAATCCATTAGCGTTCATCGTAAAGCAATTCTGAAAGTACCATTCGATTCGGCGGACGTTTCTGCATGGGGTAGGTGCCCATTTCAAAGTTCATACTAAAAACTAAGCGATAAAATTCATCTTCTCTTGTTTTTCGCAAAGGGGACCATACCCCCTAACAATGTCAATTTTGCCTGGGGCGTTGATTTCAGGCCATGAACGGCTTCCTCTTCCTTTTCTACATAAGATGAAATGCCTCTGGGAAATAGAAAAAGGAATAAAAGCGGTTTTTTTCTGTAAATCAAAAAAATCCCCGAACATTCCTGATAGTTATATGCAAATATATCCGTTAGTTTTTATCTTAGAACAATTCTGAGTGTACCCTTCGATTCGTCGGAGTTTTCTGCATCGATTAGGTACCCTTTGCAAAGTTCAGAGTAAAAACTAAGCGAGAAATATCACATTTTCCATACACGTCGACACAACACCCATACTTATGAATTGCTGTTCCATTAGCCTAACCTAACTCGATTTCACGAGTTAGGTTAGAGTAAGAAAACAGCAATTCATAAGATTGGGTGTTGTTTGATGGGTCAAAAGAAGAAGAGGAAGAAGACCTTGTTCCGCGATGCAGTGGTTACCGTGCATAGCTCCGTTATAAGGACTCAAGAGGAGGAAGAAGATCTAGATGCTAGAATTCGGAAATAGGTCATATGGGGTGTCGAGTAGGGGGTTAATGGGGTCAGTAAATTGCGTGGTGATAATTAGAGGGGATGGGGGTTCATGATAATGTGGAGGGGGCTAATGGGAGTAGGTGGAATTCGTAATTAGGTCATGTTCGGTATCGAATAAGGGGTAAATGGGGTCAGTAAATTGCGTGGTGATAATTAAAGGGGGCGGGGGTTAACGGTAATTGGGGGGGCTAATGGGAGTAGGTGAAACTCGAAAATAGGTCATGTGAGGTGTCGAATACTGGGTAAATGGGGTCAGTAAATTGCGTGGTGATAATCAGAGGAGGCGGGGGGGGGCTATTGGGAGTAGGTGGAATTCGTAATTAGGTCATGTTCGGTGTCGAATAGGGAGAAAATGGGGTCAGTAAATTGCGAGGTGATAATTAAAGGGGGCGGTGATGAAAAGTAATGGGGTGGCTAATGGGAATAGGTGGAATTCGAGAATAGGTCATGTCAGGTGTCGAATAGGGAATAAATCTGGTCAGTAATTTGCGTGGTGATAATTAAAGGGGGATGAGGTTGATGGTAACGGGGGGGCTAATGAGAGTATTTGGAATACGGAAATGGCTTCATTTTATTTTTATAAAAATAGCCTAATAAAATACATCGTAAAATGACAATAACTCTATTAGCGTTCATCGTAAAGCAATTCTAAAAGTACCGTTCGATTCGGCGGACGTTTCTTCATGGGGTAGGTGCCCATTTCAAAGTTCATTCTAAAAACTAAGCGATAAAATTCATCTTTTCTTGTTTTTCGCACAGGGGACCATACCCCCAAACACCGTTAATTTTGCCTGGGGCGTTGATATCAGGCCATGAACTGATTACTCATCCTTTTCTACATAAGATGAAATGCCTCTGGGAAATACAAATCAGGAATAAAAGCGTTTTTTTTTTTTTTTGTAAATCAAAAAAATCCCCGAACATTCCCGATAGTTATATGCAAATATATCCGTTAGTTTTTATCTTAGAGCAATTCTGAGTGTACCATTCGATTCGTCGGAGTTTTCTGCATCGATTAGGTACCCTTTGCAAAGTTCAGAGTAAAAACTAAGCGAGAAATATCACATTTTCCATACACGTCGACACAACACCCATACTTATGAATTGCTGTTCCATTAGCCTAACCTAACTCGATTTCACGAGTTAGGTTAGAGTAAGAAAACAGCAATTCATAAGATTGGGTGTTGTGGGATGGGTCAAAAGAAGAAGAGGAAGAAGACCTTGCTCCGCGAAGCAGTGGTTACTGTGCATAGCTCCGTTATAAGGCCTCAAGAAGAGGAAGAAGGTCTAGATGCTAGAATTCGGAAATAGGTCATATGGGGTGTCGAGTAGGGGGTTAATGGGGTCAGTAAATTGCGTGGTGATAATTAGAGGGGGCGGAGGTTCATGATAATGTGGGGGGGGCTAATGGGAGTAATTGGAATTCGTAATTAGGTCATGTTCGGTATCGAATAAGGGGTAAATGGGGTCAGTAAATTGCGTGGTGATAATTAAAGGGGGCGGGGGTTAACGGTAATTGGGGGGGCTAATGGGAGTAGGTGAAACTCGAAAATAGGTCATGTGAGGTGTCGAATACTGGTTAAATGGGGTCAGTAAATTGCGTGGTGATAATCAGAGGGGGCGGGAGGTTAGGGTAAGGAGGGGGTGCTATTGGGAGTAGGTGGAATTCGTAATTAGGTCATGTTCGGTGTCGAATAGGGAGTAAATGGGGTCAGTAAATTGCGTGGTGATAATTAATGGTGGCAAGGGTGAAAAGTAATTTTGGGGGCTAATGGGAATAGGTGGAATTCGAAAATAGGTCATGTCAGGTGTCGAATAGGGAATAAATCGGGTCAGTAATTTGCGTGGTGATAATTAAAGGGGATGAGGTTGATCATAATGTGGGGGGCTAATGGGAGGAGGTGGGATACGGAAATGTCTTTGTTTTTTTTTTATATAAAATTAGCCTAATAAATACATCGTAAAATGACAATAACTCCATTAGCGTTCATCGTAAAGCAATTCTGAAAGTACCATTCGATTCGGCGTACGTTTCTGCATGGGGTAGGTGCCCATTTCAAAGTTCATACTAAAAACTAAACGATAAAATTCATCTTTTCTTGTTTTTCGAGAAGGGGGCCATTCCCCCAAACACAGTTAATTTTTCCTGGGGCGTTGATTTCAGGCCATGAACGACTTCCTCATCCTTTTCTAAATAAGATGAAATGCCTCTGGGAAATAGAAAAAGGAATAAAAGCGGTTTTTTCTGTAAATCAAAAAAATCCCCGAACATTCCTGATAGTTATATGCAAATATATCCGTTAGTTTTTATCTTAGAGCAATTCTGAGTGTACCATTCGATTCGTCGGAGTTTTCTGCATCGATTAGGTACCCTTTGCAAAGTTCAGATTAAAACTAAGCGAGAAATATCACATTTTCCATACACGTCGACACAACACCGATACTTATGAATTGCTGTTCCATTAGCCTAACCTAACTCGATTTCACGAGTTAGGTTAGAGTAAGAAAACAGCAATTCATAAGATTGGGTGTTGTGGGATGGGTCAAAAGAAGAAGAGGAAGAAGACCTTGCTCCGCGATGCAGTGGTTACTGTGCATAGCTCCGTTATAAGGCCTCAAGAAGAGAAAGAAGATCTAGATGCTAGAATTCGGAAATAGGTCATATGGGGTGTCGAGTAGGGGGTTAATGGGGTCAGTAAATTGCGTGGTGATAATTAGAGTGGGCGGGGTCTCATGAAAATGTGGGGTGAGCTAATGGGAGTACGTGGAATTCGTAGTTAGATCATGTTCGGTATCAAATAAGGGGTAACTAAGGTCAGTAAATTCCGTGGTGATAATTAAAGGGGGCGGGGGTTAACGGTAATTGGGGGGGCTAATGGGAGTAGGTGAAACTCGAAAATAGGTCATGTGAGGTGTCGAATACTGGGTAAATGGGGTCAGTAAATTGCGTGGTGATAATCAGAGGGGGCGGGGGGTTAGGGTAAGGGGGGGGGGCTATTGGGAGTAGGTGGAATTCGTAATTAGGTCATGTTCGGTATCGAATAGGGAGTAAATGGGGTCAATAAATTGCGTGGTTATAATCAAAGTGGGCGGTGGTGAAAAGTAATGGGGTTGACCTAATGGGAATAGGTGGAATTTGAGAATAGGTCATGTCAGGTGTCGAATAGGGAATAAATCGGGTCAGTAATTTGCGTGGTGATAATTAAAGGGGATGAGGTTGATCATAATGTGGGGGGCTAATGGGAGGAGGTGGGATACGGAAATGTCTTTGTTTTTTTTTTATATAAAAATAGCCTAATAAATACATCGTAAAATGACAATAACTCCATTAGCGTTCATCGTAAAGCAATTCTGAAAGTACCATTCGATTCGGCGGACGTTTCTGCATGGGGTAGGTGCCCATTTCAAAGTTCATACTAAAACTAAGCGATAAAATTCATCTTTTCTTGTTTTTCGCAAAGAGGACCATACCCCCAAACACCGTTAATTTTGCCTGGGGCGTTGATTTCAGGCCATGAACGGCTTCCTCATCCTTTTCTACATAAGATGAAATGCCTCTGGGAAATAGAAAAAGGAATAAAAGCGGTTTTTTTCTGTAAATCAAAAAAATCCCCGAACATTCCTGATAGTTATATGCAAATATATCCGTTAGTTTTTATCTTAGAGCAATTCTGAGTGTACCATTCGATTCGTCGGAGTTTTCTACATCGATTAGGTACCCTTTGCAAAGTTCAGAGTAAACACTATGCGAGAAATATCACATTTTCCGAACATGTCGACCCAACACAGAAGCTTATGAAATGCTGTTCCATTGGTTTAATCTAACTCGATTTCACGAGATACGTTAGAGTAAGAAAACAGCAATTCATAAGATTGGCTGTTGTGTGATGGGTCAAAGAAAGAAGAGGAAAAAGACCTTGCTCCGCGATGCAGTGGTTACCGTGCATAGCTCCGTTATAAGGCCTCAAGAAGAGAAGGAATATTTAGATGCTACAATTCGGAAATAGGTCATATGGGGTGTCGACTAGGGGGGTACTGGGGTCAGGATATTGCGTGGTGAGTCTTAGAGGGGATGGGGGTTCATGATACTGTGGGGGGGGCTAATGGGAGTAGGTGGAATTCTTAATTAGGTCATGTTCGGTATCGAATAAGGGGTAAATGGGGTCATGAAATTGCGTCGTGATAATTAAAGGGGGCGGGGGTTAAAGGTAATGGGGGGGGGGCTTATGGGACTAGGTGAAACTCGAAAATTGGTCATGTGCGGTGTCGAATACTGGTTAAATGGGGTCAGTAAATTGCGTGGTGATAATCAGATGGGGCGGGAGGTTAGGGTAAGGTTGGGGGCTATTGGGAGTAGGTGGAATTCGTAATTAAGTCATGTTCGGTGTCGAATAGGGAGTAAATGGGGTCAGTAAATTGCGTGGTGATAATTAAAGGGGGCGGAGGTGATAAGTAATGGGGGAGGCTAATGGGAATAGGTGGAATTGGAAAATAGGTCATGTCAGGTGTCGAATAGGGAATACATCGGGTCAGTAATTTACGTTGTGATAATTAAAGGGGGATGAGGTTGATGGTAATGGGGAGGCTAATGGGAGTAGGTGGAATACGGAAATGGCTTCATTTTATTTTTTTATATAAAAATAGCCTAATAAATACATCGTAAAATGACAATAACTCCATTAGCGTTCATCGTAAAGCAATTCTGAAAGTACCATTTGATTCGGCGGACGTTTCTGCATGGGGTAGGTGCCCATTTCAAAGTTCATACTAAAAACTAAGCGATAAAATTCATCTTTTCGTGTTTTTCGCAAAGGGGACCATACCCCCAAACACCGTTAATTTTGCCTGGGCGTTAATTTCAGGCCATGAACGGCTTCCTCATTCTTTTCTACATAAGATGAAATGCCTCTGGGAAATAGAAAAAGGAATAAAAGCGTTTTTTTCTGTAAATCAAAAAAAAATCCCGAACATTCCTGATAGTTATATGCAAATATATCCGTTAGTTTTTATCTTAAAGCAATTCTGAGTGTACCCTTCGATTCGTCGGAGTTTTCTGCATCGATTAGGTACCCTTTGCAAAGTTCAGAGTAAAAACTAAGCGAGAAATATCACATTTTCCATACATGTCGACACAACACCCATACTTATGAATTGCTGTTCCCTTACTTTAACCTAACTCGATTTCACGAGTTAGGTTAGAGTAAGAAAACAGCAATTCATAAGATTGGGTGTTGTGATGAGTCCAAAAGAAGAAGAGGAAGAAGACCTTGCGCCGTGATGCAGTGGTTGCATAGCTCCGTTATAAGGCCTCAAGAAGAGGAAGAAGGTCTAGATGTAGAATACGGAAATAGGTCATATGGGGTGTCGAGTAGGGGGTTAATGGGGGTCAGTAAATTGCCTGATGATAATTAGAGGGGGCGAGGGTTAATGCTAATGGGGAGGCTAATGGGAGTTGGCGGAATTCGGAATTAGGTCATCTTCGGTGTCGAATATGGGGTAAATGGGGTCAGTAAATTGCGTGGTGATAATTAGAGGGGGCACGGGGTAATGGTAATGGGGAGAAGCTAATGGGAGTAGGTGAAACTCGAAAATAGGTCATGTGAGGTGTTGAATACTTGGTAAATGGGGTCAGTAAATTGCATGGTGATAATCAGAGAGCGCGGGGGGTTAGGGTAAGGTGGGGGAGGTATTGGGAGTAGGTGGAGTTCGTAATTAGGACATGTTCAGTGTCGAATAAAGAATAAATGGGGTCAGTAAATTGCGTGGTGATAATTAAAGGGGGCGGGGGTGAAAAGTAATATGGGGAAAAATTGGAATAGGTGGAATTCGAAAATAGGTCATGTCAGGTGTCGAATAGGGAATAAATCGGGTCAGTAATTTGCGTGGTGATAATTAAAGGGGGATGAGGTTGATGGTAATGGGGGAGGCTAATGGGAGTAGGTGGAATACGGAAATGGCTTCATTTTATTTTTTTTTATATAAAAATAGCCTAATAAAATACATCGTAAAATGACAATAACTCCATTAGCGTTCATCGTAAAGCAATTCTGAAAGTACCATTCGATTCGGCGGACGTTTCTGCATGGGGTAGGTGCCCATTTCAAAGTTCATACTAAAAACTAAGCGATAAAATTCATCTTTTCTTGTTTTTCGCAGAGGGGACCATACCCCCAAACACCGTTAATTTTGCCTGGGGCGTTGATTTCAGGCCATGAACGGCTTCCTCATCCTTTTCTACATAAGATGAAATGCCTCTGGGAAATAGAAAAAGGAATAAAAGCGGTTTTTTTCTGTAAATCAAAAAAATCCCCGAACATTCCTGATAGTTATATGCAAATATATCCGTTATTTTTATCTTAGAGCAATTCTGAGTGTACCATTCGATTCGTCGGAGTTTTCTGCATCGATTAGGTACCCTTTGCAAAGTTCAGAGTAAAAACTAAGCGAGAAATATCACATTTTCTACATACGTCGACACAACACAAATACTTATGAATTGCTGTTCCATTAGCCTAACCTAACTCGATTTCACGAGTTAGGTTAGAGTAAGAAAACAGCAATTCATAAGATTGGGTGTTGTGGGATGGGTCAAAAGAAGAAGAGGAAGAAGACCTTGCTCCGCAATGCAGTGGTTACTGTGCATAGCTCCGTTATAAGGCCTCAAGAAGAGGAAGAAGGTCTAGATTTTAGAATTCGGAAATAGGTCATATGGGGTGTCGAGTAGGGGGTTAATGGGGTCAGTAAATTGCGTGGTGATAATTACAGGGGGCGGGGCTCAATAATAATGGGGGAGGGGGTAATGGGAGTAGGTGGAATTCGTAATTAGGTCATGTTTGTTGGCGAATAAGGGGTAAATGGGGTCAGTAAATCTTGTGGTGATAAGTAAAAGGGGCGGGGTTAACGGTAATTAGGGAGGGCTAATGGGAGTAGGTGAAATTCGAAAAGAGGTCATGTGAGGTGTCGAATACTAGGTAAATGGGGTCAGCAAATTGTGTGGTGATAATCAAAGAGGGGGGGGGGGGGGTCTATTGGGAGTAGGTGGAATTCGTAATTAGGTCATGTTCGGTATCGAATAAGGGGTAAATGGGGTCAGTAAATAACGTAGTGATAATTAAAGAGAGCGGGGGTTAACGGTAATTTGGGAGGGGCTTATGGGACTAGGTGAAACTCGAAAATTGGTCATGTGCGGTGTCGAATACTGGTTAAATGGGGTCAGTAAATTGCGTGGTGATAGTCAGAGGAGGCGGGTGGTTAGGGTAAGGGGGGGGCTATTGGGAGTAGGTGGAATTCGTAATTAGGTCATGTTCGGTGTCGAATAGGGAGCAAATGGGGTCAGTAAATTGCGTGGTGATAATTAAAGGGGCGGGGATGAAAAGTAGTACTGGGGCTAATGGCAATAGGTGGAATTCGAAAATAGGTCATGGCAGGTGTCGAATAGGGAATAAATCGGGTCAGTAATTTGCGTTCTGATAATTAAAGGGGAATGAGGTTGATGGTAATGTAGGGGGCTAATGGGAGTAGGTGGAATACGGAAATGGCTTCATTTTATTTTATTTTTATAAAAATAGCCTAATAATATACATCGTAAAATGACAATAGCTCCATTACCGTTCATCGTAAAGCAATTTTGAAAGTACCATTCTATTTGGCGGACGTTTCTGCATGGGGTAGGTGCCCATTTCAAAGTTCATACTAAAAATTAAACGATAAAATTTTTCTCTTGTTTTTCGCATAGGGGACCATACCCCGAAACACCATTAATTTTGCCCGGTGCGTTGCTTTCAGGCCATGAACGGCTTCCTCATCCTTTTCTACATAAGATGAAATGCCTCTGGGAAATAGAAAAAGGAATAAAAGCGATTTTTTTCTGTAAATCAACTACTACTACTACGTACTACTACTACTACTATATACTACTACAGGTGTTATAAAGTGAAAACAGATGTCATTATGTTCAAAAAGTAATTTATTATGACCTTTACATATCCATGCATTGACCTCAAGTTTATAATATATTCGAGGTCAAGGTTGATGTGTGTAGTTTTCATGTAGGGACAAGCTGGCTAAGTACAGCTTGACCCCTGACCCCCAAGATGAGCTGACGCGCAGGAATAGTTATAAGTCTACCCTCGTAAGACAGCATTTTTGAGGATATCAGTGCATTCAGTCAGTCAGTTATTCAGTCAGCCAGTCAGTGACAGTCAGTCCATCCGTTAAGAAAGTCAGTCAGTCTCACACACACACACACACACACACACACACACACACACACACACACAGAGAGAGAGAGAGAGAGAGAGAGAGAGAGAGAGAGAGAGAGAGAGAGAGAGAGAGAGAGAGAGAGAGAGAGAGAGAGAGAGAATTATAGAAGCCATGAAGAGTTTTCTGGCAAAGATGTGGTGTGCAAGAAATAGGGAATTGGAAGATTTGTAATGGATACTGCTTGTGTTGTTTTATTTATTACAGGTTGTGCCGATACGAAGGCATGACTCTCCAACGGGTCACCTGTACAGCAAGAGCAAGAGCAGGACCGCCAGCCCGCCTCGGCCCCTCAGCCCGCCCCAAGGCTCCCTCCATGGCCTCCTGCAGGGCTTGAGGTGGTCAGGCTCCCCACAGTGCTGCCCCTCGCAGTGCCAGGGCAGTGCCACACCTGTAAGCTGCGGCGCCATGCCCGGTTTGAGGGCGCCGCTGGCCTGTGAGTGTTGACCTCGTGTTTTGGCTCTGAGGTGCCGCACATAACCTATTCCCAAAGGTTAAAAAGGAGGTCAATCAGGCTTTCACGAGTAAAACTAAATTACTCCAGAATCACACCCAACACACCGAATTGCTCCAGCATCACACCCAACACACTGAATTCCTCCAGAATCACACCCAACACATTAAATTCCTCCAGAATCACACCCAACACACACTGAATTATTCCTGAATCACACCCAACACACACTGAATTACTCCAGAATCACACCCAAGACACACTCAAACCCACATGATTTCCAGTTAGCTTTGTGTACTGATTCTAGATAATGCGGCGGGTAGCTATCAGTTGCATGAAACGCATATTTGTGTTGGCTGTTTGGGGGACCGGGGAGCCGAGTGTGCAGGGGAGGAAAATGAAGGAAGTGTAATTGTTAGTGTTGGTGTGTTGTGGTGACCATTGAGTGAGTATTGGTTTTCTGAATGAGTCTATTGTACCGCAGTCTGTAGAGGGAGGCTGTTCCAGTGGTGTATGGTGCGTGGAAAGTATGAAAGTATGAAAGTATACCCGTTAGTTTTTATCTTAGAGCAATTCTGAGTGTACCATTTGATTCGTCGGGGTTTTCTGCATCGATTAGGTACCCTTTGCATAGTTCAAAGTAAAAACTAAGCGAGAAATTTCACATTTTCCATACACGTCGACACAACACCCATACTTATGAATTGTTGTTCCATTACCCTAACATAACTCGATTTCACGAGTTAGGTTAGAGTAAGAAAACAGCAATTCATAAGATTGGGTGTTGTGTGATGGGTCAAAAGAAGAAGAAGAAAAAAACCTTGCTCAGCAATGCAGTGGTTACTGTGCATAACTCCGTTATAAGGCCTCAAGAAGAGGAAGAAGGTCTAGCTTTTAGAATTGGGAAATAGGTCATATGGGGTGTCGAGTAGAGGGTTAATGGGGTCAGTAAATTGCGTGGTGATATTTAGAGGGGGCGGAGGTTCATAATAATGTGTGGGGGGCAAATGGGAGTAATTGGAATTCGTAGTTAGGGCATGTTCGGTATCGAAAAAGGGGTAAAAGGGGTTAGCAAATTGCGTGGAGATAATTAAAGGGGGCGGGATTTAACGGTAATTGGGGGAGGACTAATGGGAGTAAGTGAAGCTCGAAAATAGGTCAAGTGAGGTGTCGAATACTAGTTAAAGGGGGTCAATAAATTGCGTGGTGATAATCAGAGGGGGCGGGAGGTTAGGGTAAGGAGGGGGTGCTATTGGGAGTAGGTGGAATTCGTAATTAGGTCATGTTCGGTGTCGAATAGGGAGTAAATGGGGTTAGTAAATTGCGCGGTGATAATTAAGGGGGCGGGGGTGAAAAGTAGTGGGGGGGCCTAATGGGAATAGGTGGAATTCGAGAATAGGTCATCTCAGGTATCGAATAGGGAATTAATCGGGTCAGTAGTTTGCGTGGTGATAATTAAAGGGGGATGAGGTTGATGGTAATGGAGGAGGGCTAATGGGAGTAGGTGGAATACGGAAATGACTTCATTTTATTTTTTTTATATAAAATAGCCTAATAAAATACATCGTAAAATGACATTAACTCCATTAGCGTTCATCGTAAAGCAATTCCCAAAGTACCATTCGATTCGGCGGACGTTTCTGCATGGGGTAGGTGCCCATTTCAAAGTTCATACTAAAAACTAAGCGATAAAATTCATCTTTTCTTGTTTTTCGCAAAGGGGGCCATACCCCGAAACACCGTTAATTTTGCCTGGGGCGTTGATATTAGGCCATGAACGGCTTCCTCATCCTTTTCTACATAAGATGAAATGCCTCTGGGAAATAAAAAAAGGAATAAAAGTGGTTTTTTTCTGTAAATCAAAAAAATCCCCGAACATTCCTGATAGTTATATGCAAATATACCCGTTACTTTTTATCTTAGAGCAATTCTGAGTTTAACATTCGATTCGTCGGAGTTTTCTGCATCTAATAGGTACCCTTTGCAAAGTTCAGAGTAAAAACTAAGCGAGACATATCACATTTTCCATACACGTCGATATAACACCCATACATATGAATTGCTGTTCCATTAGACTAACCTAACTCGATTTCACGAGTTAGGTTAGAGTAAGAAAACAGCAATTCATAAGATTGGGTGTTGTGGGATGGGTCAAAAGAAGAAGAGGAAAAAGACCTTGCAGTGGTTACTGTGCATAGCTCCGTTATAAGGCCTCAAGAAGAAGAAGAAGGTCTAGATTTTTTTAATTCGGAAATAGGTCATATGGGGTGTCGAGTAGGGGGTTAATGGGGTCAGTAAATTGCGTGGTGATAATTAGAGGGCGCGGAGGCTCATGATAATGTGGGGGGGGCTAATGGGAGTAATTGGAATTCGTATTTAGGTCATGTTCGGTGGCGAATAAGGGGTAAATGGGGTCAGTAGTTTACGTGATGATAATTAAAGAGGGATGAGGTCTATGGTAATGGGTGGGGTTAAATGGGAGTAGGTGGAATACGGAAATGACTTCATTTTATTTTTTTAAATAAAAATAGCCTTATAAAATACATCGTAAAATGACAATTACTCTATTAGCGTTCATCGTAAAGCAATTCTGAAAGTACCGCTCGATTCGGCAAACGTTTCTGCATGGGGTAGGTGCCCATTTCAAAGTTCATACTAAAAACTAAGCGATTAAATTCATCTTTTCTTATTCGCAAAAGGGACCATACCCCCAGACATTGTTAATTTTGCCTGGGGCGTTGATTTCAGGCCACGAACGGCTTCCTCATCCTTTTCTACATAAGATGAAATGCCTCTGGGATATAGAAAAATGGAGTATTGGGAGTAGATGGAGTTCGTAATGAGGTCATGTTCGGTGTCGAATAGTGAGTAAATAGGGTCAGTAAATTGCGTGGTGGTAATTAAAGGGGGCGGGGGTGAAAAGTAATGGAGGATGCTAATGGGAATAGGTGGAATTCGAAAATAGGTCCTGTTAGGTGTCGAATAGGGCATAAATCGGGTCAGTAATTTACGTGGTGATAATTAAAGGGGGATGAGGTTGATGGTAATGGGGAGGGGGGGCTAATGGGAGTAGGTGGAATACGGAAATGACTTCGTTTTAGTTTTTAATATAAAAATAGCCTAATAAAATACATCGTAAATTGACAATAACTCCATTAGCGTCCATCGTAAAGCAATTCTGAAAGTACCGCTCGATTCGGCGGACGTTTCTGCATGGGGTAGGTGCCATTTCAAAGTTAATACTAAAAACTAAGTGATAAAACTCATCTTTTCTTGTTTTTCGCAAAGGGGCCCATACCCCCAAACACCGTTAATTTTGCCTGGGGCGTTGATTTCAGGCCATGAACGGCTTCCTCATCCTTTTCTACATAAGATGAAATGTGTCTGGGAAATAGAAAAAGGAATAAAAGCGGTTTTTTTCTGTAAATCAAAAAAATCCCCGAACATTCCTGATAGTTATATGCAAATATATCCGTTAGTTTTTATCTTAGAGCAATTCTGAGTGTACCATTCGATTCGTCAGAGTTTTCTGCATCGATTAGGTACCCTTTCCAAAGTCCAGACTAAAAAGTTCAGATTAAAAACAAAGCGAGAAATATCACATTTTCCATACACGTAGACACAACACCCATACATATGAATTTCTGTTCCATTAGCCTAACCTAACTCGATTTCACGAGTTAGGTTAGAGTAAGAAAACAGCAATTCATAAGACTGGGTGTTGTTTGATGGGTCAAAAGAAGAAGAGGAAGAAGACCTTGCTCCGCAATGCAGTGGTTACTGTGCATAGCTCCGTTATAAGGCCTCAAGAAAAGGAAGAAGGTCTAGATTTTAGAATTCGGAAATAGGTCATATGGGGTGTCGAGTAAGGGGTTTATGGGGTCAGTAAATTGCGTGGTGATAATTACAGGGGGCGAAGCTCAATAATAATGGGGGGTGGTAATGGGAGTAGGTGGAATTCGTAATTAGGTCATGTTCGGTGGCGAATAAGGGGTAAATGGGGTCAGTAAATTGCCTGCTGATAATTAAAAGGGGCGGGGGTTAACGGTAATGTGGGGGGGGGGCTAATGGGAGTAGGTGAAACTCGAAAATAGGTCATGTGAGGTGTCGAATACTGGGTAAATGGGGTCAGTAAATTTCGTCTTGATAATCAAAGGGGGGGGGTCTATTGAGAGTAGGTGGAATTCGTAATTAGGTCATGTTCGGTATCGAATAAGGGGTAAATGGGGTCAGTAAATAACGTGGTGATAATTAAAGAGAGCGGGGGTTAACGGTAATTGGGGAGGGGCTTATGGGACTAGGTGAAACTCGAAAATAGGTCATGTGAGGTGTCGAATACTGGGTAAATGGGGTCAGTAAATTGCGTGGTGATAATCAGAGGGGGCGGGGGGTTATGGTAAGGGGGGGGGCTATTGGGAGTAGGTGGAATTCGCAATTAGGTCATTTTCGGTGTCGAATAGAGAGTAAATGGGGTCAGTAAACTGCTTGGTGATAATTAAAGGGGACGGGGGTGAAAAGTATTAGGGGGGGTTAATGGGAATAGGTGGAATTCGAAAATAGGTCATGTCAGGTGTCGAATAGGGAATAAATCGGGTCAGTAATTTGCGTGGTGATAATTAAAGGGGGATGAGGTTGATGGTAATGGGGGGGGGGGGGCTAATGGGAGTAGGTGGAATACGGAAATGGCTCCATTTTTTTTTATAAAAATAGCCTAGCATTATACATCGTAAAATGACAATACCTCCATTAACGTTCCTCGTAAAGCAATTCTGAGAGTACCATTCGATTTACCGGACGTTTCTACATGGGGTAGGCGCCCATTTCAAAGTCCAGACTAAAAACTAAACGATGAAATTCAACTTTTCTTGTTTTTCGCAAAGGGGACCATACCCCCTAACACCGTTAATTTTGCCTGGGGCGTTGATTTCAGGCCATGAACGGCTTCCTCACCCTTTTCTACATATGAAGCGCTGCCTGCGACAAGGGGCCAAGCGCCAAAAGTAAACAAACGAGAAAACTGCATGTAAGGGTAATGACACTGCGTGCGTCGGTCGGTCATCATCGCTTTACTTTACCTGTCTCGTGTGTCCTAAACAGAGTATATGCAGTTATGTGTTATACTACGTTAGAGACTACATTTTCTTGGCTTTTACTTGATATACATTGACTTCGTAATCTTGAATAACAAAAGAGATATATAATAAGGAATAATGCAGTGTGCTAGACAGGAAACATTTTGAGATATTGAAAGTTTAACATGGCCCAGTAAGTAAACCTTATAAAAAGTAATCGATTGATAAACTGCATCTCTAAGTTATTCATTTGGGACAGATCTTAGACTTCTAAGTGAACGATTAAATGTACGTAATCTCATTGAATAAAAATAATTTTTCTCCTTCCCGCTGGCGCCATTCCCCGCGGGAGGGATGGACGACGCGTAACGCTGCCTGGCGTACGATAGCCTACTCCATTATGCTCCCTTCCTCTACCCTTCTTCCCCATTCATCTCTCTCTCTCTCTCTCTCTCTCTCTATCTATCTATCTATCTATCTCAAGGAGAGGCAAGGGTTGTCATGGCAACCCGACCCACAGAGCCAAGGAACCCCCCTTGCACCCACCCCTGTCCGCGCACACAATGGATGAGGTGAAAAGTTTACATAAATAGTTCCATGCTTCACTTATTTGGCGTTTTATGAAGAATCTGTATACACCATCGTGCTCAGGAGGCTTTTCTCTATAAGATGGAATTATTTATTTTAGTACTCAATTCCTTGCCGCTGCAAATGGTAGCTATATGTAAAAGGTGTTATAAACATTACGGAGTGATTCTTTAACTTCAACTCGTCACTTTTTATTTAGTTTCTGTTTCAATGTGTTCTCACAAACAAAATCGGGTTCTGCAATGATCGCTGCGTTTAACGGTGTTGAACGAAATGACCTATCTTGTGTATAAGTTGAGTTACGGCAAATAATATAGAACCATGTATGTGATATCACTCCTTTTGCCTACCTTTTGGCCTCAAGCTTGACGGGTGCGAGCCGTCCCCTACACACAGATACGTCAATCCTCTCCTGGCCTCACGTGGATTTATAACCAGACGTAATTCCATGAGGCCGGATAATTCCATCCGACGATTGGAATCAAGACCCCACACACGGTGAGAATTTTGAGGGGATTGGCCTCTTGACGCCAATCCTCACAAAATCGTGACGCCAGTCCTCTGCGTGTGTGGGGAGCTGAAGTCCTCTAGAATGCTTAGTCAGTTAACATTACCACATTTTTATTAAAATTACTTCTATATATTTTTTTCTTCTTTTATCCATTTTACCCAATCACTCTTACTATTACCATACTTTCTGGTCAAACACCACATTTCAAACTCCTTGCCAGTGTTTTCGTTGTATCCTCACAAATTGATTTTTTTTTCCCACTACTTTAAAGACGTCGTAAATGTTTCTTTCAATTTTATCATCCTTATAGTACACAACAATCAGCAGATTGAACCTAACAGAAACCTTACCCCCAACATTTAGAAGAGCCATTATTGATATTAATTAATCATCAATACACAGATAATGTTTGTCAAGGCTGAAAGTGAGCTAATGTCAAGCAACGCCTCACCATACTGCAGGTCACGACAAGTCATGTCACTACTCTGGCAGTCAAGGGAAAATAAATGTATAATCCTGATAAAGACGGTTCATTGCAGGAATATTGAAGCAACCTTGAGTATTCCAATAATATAATCAGAGATAAAGGCAGAAATGGTGCTTCTGCGCTTTACCCTCTCCAGTCCTCGTAGTGATTCAACCGGCGTCACCGAACACCGACAGTGTGTGTGTGTGTGTGTGTGTGTGTGTGTGTGTGTGTGTGTGTGTGTGTGTGTAGTGGTAGTAATAATAATAATAATAATAATAATAATAATAATAATGATTAACGGTTTGTTCAGTGTCACATGCAGCCAACGGCTGAAAATACATATCAGAGTCAAAGATCAAGATGTAAAAATAGTAATAGAATTGTAAAAGCGCACCAGTGTAAAAGGCTTTGTGTAATATGATAAAAGAAAATATAAAATACAATAGAAAACATACTCAATGATAATACTGGAAGAGATCATAGTTAGAAAAAAAAGATAAAAGTGACTGGTAAAACATCAATGTTGGTTAATAAGCTTATCTAGACCGGGGACGGTGCTGTGCTTGTAACGGTCGGTGCGGGCTCTAATGGGAACTAGTTTGTTGGAGTAGCGTAGGGCCCGTCGAGGTGGTGGTGCGTCGGGGGGCAGCAAGTCGTGGTGGCGGGGGCGAGGGCGGCGTCATAGGTGGTGTAGAACGTGCCAAGGATGATCTTGACGACCCTTTTCTGACCCCTCTCTATATAGGCGGCCGAGCTGGGTGGCGGTGAGGCAGGGAGACCAGGCAGGAGAAGCACAGGGTAATCTGGGCTGGATAAACATCTTCAAAGTGGTTGCCAGCTCAGAGGCAGGAGCCCCTGGTGATTTCAGCCGCCGAAGCATGTGGAGCCTGCATGAGGCAGAGCTTAACGCCAAGGAGTTTGGTGGAACGGACCAGGTTGAGGGTGGAGTTGTTCTCTCAGCTGCTTTCTGGAAAAAAAAACTTAATTTAGAAAAAAAAATTATGCTCAGACTGTTTAAACAAAAGAAAAAATAATTAAAATTAAAGAGCTACCTGTATGAGTATAATTTCGTATTGTAATTCATCATAATATTTTTTTTGTGATAACAAAAAAATATCAACTCACCTTGTTAATCAAATTCCAACAAATCGTTGTCTACATCCAATTCCGTGTCGTTCTCATTGCTTGGTGAAGGTGGTAAACTTGTTGGAGTCTGTCTCTCCTGGTGCGCAAGTACTTCCTTGATGTAGGGGTATTTTACTGTATCGATGAAAGCTAACAAATGTTTAAGGCTTGCCAACTTTCCGGCATTCAAGATAATAGGGGCATCATACTTTTGTGGGAGTGTTGTTAGACTGAGGTCGAACAAATTCTCAGAGAAGCTTCTTTTACCTGGCATTAACCTGACTGGAGTGAGTGGGGCATCACTGTATGTCATTGCAATAAAGTACCCTTCCTTGTATGATTGGTTGAAGACAAACATTCTGGCCTCTATGAAGGAGACAGCCTCATTGTTTGGTTTGCGATTCACCACACACTGCTTCAACACGTTTATGTTAAGGAAGTCTTGTTGGCTCATCCTCACAACTAAATATTGGGAAGAAGCTGCATTTTGAATAATATTGCAGTAGGAGTCAAAGTCGTAGATGTTACTTTCACGGATGAATTTCCTTTCAATGTTTCCAAAAGCACTGTCACATGGCAGGAAGGAGTGGCCTGGCATGAGATAAACATGTTCTATGTTCTTTAATCGTCCACTGTGCACTTCATGAAGATAGTTGAGGATGATGTTTATATTTTTGTTTTGGCCTCCACAGTTGTCACTGAACACAATTAAATGTTCGAAAGCCTTCTCACCATACTCCATTCCAATCCATTTCTTGAGGCAGCTGGTGATTTCAACTGAGCCACGCCCACCCGTAACCTCGTCCCACACGAACATTGTTGATTTATTCATCTTCAGATTATGAATGCAACAGTTATACATCCACAACTTGCGGTGGTAGTATGCAACACTTGTGGAGAGTTTGGGAATGGGAATAGTCTGCTGTAAGTCTATACAAATTACAGCAACGTTATCATGTACATCTTCTTTCTTTTCCTTCATTAATTGTTGTCCCTGTGATGCTTTATCCTTGTGATGCTTAAGTTGATCTTGTAAGAGTTGTTTGTCAGTTTCGTTGGTGGCTGAATTGACGGAAGTGGTCAGTTTATCACATCTGCTGCAGGTATCTGATCTTGGTGGTTGGAAGCCAATGTTGAACTCCTTTGTGAATGTTTTGTGGTAATAACTTTGAGTCACCTTTTCAATTTCAGGATGATTGGCAGACATCCATTCTTCATAAGATGTATAAAGTTTTGAGATGGTCAAGTTGCTCTTCAAGTACTTCCTATGAGAATTTTTGGCACGGCTGTAGTGGCTTCTCACTGTCTGTAACTGGCTGATGTGATCTCTAACACATTGCGCCTTATCTCCAGTAATTTTTGCGGCAGGTTCGTGACGTCCGCGTTGATCCAGTACAGGAACATGTGTGGGAGTTGCCTTTCTTATCGCACACACAACTCGTTTCCTGATAATCCCAAAAATTGCTGTAAATGCTTGTCTACACACACGGAAAGTTTCATTCTGGTAAATAACCCTGTAATCAAACATGAACTCGCGATGTTTTCCAGGGCTGTCAGGGGTCTTGCTAGGCCGATGTCTCTTAACTGGTACTTTATGAATGAGTTTCTGGATATAAGCAGTTTGGGCATCATAATTACCTATTGCCCAGAAATCATTGAAGAGTACTCTTATTACAGGCAGGGTCACTTTAGCAAAACAGCCATCACGGCAAGGAGTACCAATTTGTCTACCTGCTACAAGCCTCCCAGTCTTGACACTCAAGTATTCTTTCCTGAATTTCTTTTAGCCTTAGCTATGTTTCTGATCCAATTAGTTGGTACACACGTTTTCTTTCTGCCCGTCTTCTGAGATGTGTTAACCTCCTCTATTGCTAAGTCCTGCGGAATGTTTGCCATCACTCAGAACATTGAAAGTGATGGTAAAAATCTCCGTACTTATTGCACTGGTTGAATTCTAGTGCCAAATGAACCATGCAGTTTTGAAGTCTGACGCCAACTGCAAAATTGAAACCAAAAACATGATAAGGATCTCGTTTGCATAGTCAACACAGGTTGGATGGACACTTGACACGCAAGAGAAAAGAAGCAGGAATAGGTATGTAGATTGAGGTTGACAGTACGTCTGTAACGTTGGGAAACAAAGTCTGAGATAAATTGCGAGGTGGATACCAAAGTAGGCTTTTAAGGTTGACACCAAAACGGTGAGGTTGCAAATATGACTGAAATTTACAGTAAAACTGAAACTGCCAGAAAGACTGTGATGTAATGTTGATAGACGGATTGTGTGGTTGACAGTCACTGTGTGGTTGACAGACGGGCTATGAAGTTAATTGGCACTGTAAGGTTGACAGACACTGCGAGATTGACACTGAAATTGATTGGCACTGTGAGATTGACATCGTGAGACGGGTTGACACTGTGAGGTTAACACTATGAAATCGATACACTGTGAGGTTGATTGGTACTGTCATATTGACAAACTGTGAGGTTCATTGGCACTGTGAGATTGAGCAGAGTGTGAGTTTGATAGAAAAGTGAGGGTGAGAGACACTGTAAGGCTGACAGACAGAAAGGTTGACACACTGTGAGGTTGAATGACTGTGAGGTTGACAGACACTGAGGTTGACAGATACTGTGAGGTTGAATGACATTGTAAGGTTGAATGACACTGTAAGGTTCAATGACACTGTGAGGTTGGTAGGCACTGTGAGGTCGAATGACACTGTGAGGTTGACACACTGTGAAGTTGACATACTGTGAGGTTTACATACACTGTGAGGTTGAATGACACTGTGAGGTTGACAGACACTGATGTTGACATACCTTGTAAGACTGACAGTGAGGTTGACAGACACTGTGAGGTTGAATAACACTGTAAGGTTGAATGACACTGTGAGATTAAATGACACTGTGAGGTTGGAAGGCACTGTGAGGTCGAATGACACTGTGAGGTTGACACACTGTGAAGTTGACATACTGTGAGGTTGACATACTGTGAGGTTGAATGACGATGTGAGGTTGACATCCACTGTGAGATTGACATACTCGGTAAGGTTGAATGACACTGTCAGGTTGATAGACACTGTGAGGTTGAATGACACGGTTTGGCGGACAGACACTGTGAGGTTGACAGACACTGAGGTTGACATATCTTGTGAGGTTGACACAGTGAGGTTGACAGACACTGAGGCTGAAACACTGAGGTTGAATGACACTGTGAAATTGAATAACACTGTGAGGTTGAATGACACTGTGAGGTTGAATGACATTGTGAGGTTGGTAGGCACTGTGAGATCGAATGACACTGTGAGGTTGACACACTGTGAAGTTGACATACTGTGAGGTTGACATACACTGTGAAGTTGACATACTGTGAGGTTGACATACACTGTGAAGTTGACATACTGTGAGGTTGACATACACTGTGAAGTTGACATACTGTGAGGTTGACATACACTGTGAAGTTGACATACTGTGAGGTTGACATACACTGTGAAGTTAACATACTGTGAGGTTGACACACACTGTGAAGTTGACATACTGTGAGGTTGACACACACTGTGAAGTTGACATACTGTGAGGTTGACATACACTGTGAAGTTGACATACTGTCAGGTTGACACACACTGTGAAGTTGACATACTGTGAGGTTGACATACACTGTGAAGTTGACATACTGTGAGGTTGACACACACTGTGAGATTGAATGTCACTGAGGTTGACATACGCTGTGAGGTTGAATGACACTGTGAAGTTGAATGACACTGTGTGGTTGAATGGCAATGTGAGGTTGAATGACACTGTGAGGTTGAATGGCACTGTGAGGTTGAGACATTGAGGTTGAATGACACTGTGAGGTTGAGTGACACTGTGAGGTTGATACACTGTGAGGTTGAATGATACTGTGAGGTTGAGTGACACTGTGAGGTTGACACACTGCGAGATTGAATGGCACTGAGGTTGAATGACACTGTGAGGTTGACACACTGTGAGACTGAATGACACTGTGAGGTTGACACACTGTACGGTTGAATGACACTGTGAGGTTGACACATTGTGAGGTTGAATGACACTGTGAGGTTGAATGACACTGAGGTAGACACTGTGAGGTTGACACACTGTAAGGTTGAATGACATTGTGAGGTTGAATGATACTGTGAGGTTGACACATTGTGAGGTTTTATGACACTGTGAGGTTGACACACCGTGAGGCTGAATGACACTGTGAGGTTGATACAATGTAAGGTTGAATGACACTGTGAGGTTGACACAATGTAAGGATGAATGACACAGTGAGGTTGAATAACACTATGAGGTTGACACAATGTGAGGTTGAATGACACTGTGAGGTTGACACAATGGAAGGTTGAATGATACTGTGAGGTTGACACACTGTAAGGTTGAATGACACTGTGAGGTAGACACAATGTGAGGTTGAATGACACTGTAAGGTTGACACCGTGAGGTTGAATGACACTGTGAGGTTGACATACTGTGAGGTTGACACACTGTGAGGTTAAATGACCCTGAGGTTGACACAATGTGAGGTTGAATGACACTGTGAGGTTGACACCGTGAGGTTGAATGACACTATGAGGTTGACACACTGTGAGGTTGAATGACACTGTGAGGTTGAATGACACTGTGAGGTTGACACAATGTGAGGTTGAATGACACTGTGAGGTTGACACAATGTGAGGTTGAATGACACTGTGAGGTTGACAGACACTGATGTTGACATACCTTGTAGGACTGACAGTGAGGTTGACAGACACTGTGAGGTTGAATAACACTGTAAGGTTGAATGACACTGTGAGATTAATTAAATGACACTGTGAGGTTGGAAGGCACTGTGAGGTCGAATGACACTGTGAGGTTGACACACTGTGAAGTTGACATACTGTGAGGTTGACATACTGTGAGGTTGAATGACGATGTGAGGTTGACATCCACTGTGAGATTGACATACTCGGTAAGGTTGAATGACACTGTCAGGTTGATAGACACTGTGAGGTTGAATGACACGGTTTGGCGGACAGACACTGTGAGGTTGACAGACACTGAGGTTGACATATCTTGTGAGGTTGACACAGTGAGGTTGACAGACACTGAGGCTGAAACACTGTGAGGTTGAATGACACTGTGAAATTGAATAACACTGTGAGGTTGAATGACACTGTGAGGTTGAATGACACTGTGTGGTTGGTAGGCACTGTGAGATCGAATGACACTGTGAGGTTGACACACTGTGAAGTTGACATACTGTGAGGTTGACATACACTGTGAAGTTGACATACTGTGAGGTTGACATACACTGTGAAGTTGACATACTGTGAGGTTGACATACACTGTGAAGTTGACATACTGTGAGGTTGACATACACTGTGAAGTTGACATACTGTGAGGTTGACATACACTGTGAAGTTAACATACTGTGAGGTTGACACACACTGTGAAGTTGACATACTGTGAGGTTGACACACACTGTGAAGTTGACATACTGTGAGGTTGACATACACTGTGAAGTTGACATACTGTGAGGTTGACACACACTGTGAAGTTGACATACTGTGAGGTTGACACACACTGTGAAGTTGACATACTGTGAGGTTGACACACACTGTGAGATTGAATGTCACTGAGGTTGACATACGCTGTGAGGTTGAATGACACTGTGAAGTTGAATGACACTGTGTGGTTGAATGGCAATGTGAGGTTGAATGACACTGTGAGGTTGAATGGCACTGTGAGGTTGAGACATTGAGGTTGAATGACACTGTGAGGTTGAGTGACACTGTGAGGTTGATACTCTGTGAGGTTGAATGATACTGTGAGGTTGAGTGACACTGTGAGGTTGACACACTGTGAGATTGAATGGCACTGAGGTTGAATGACACTGTGAGGTTGACACACTGTGAGACTGAATGACACTGTGAGGTTGACACACTGTACGGTTGAATGACACTGTGAGGTTGACACATTGTGAGGTTGAATGACACTGTGAGGTTGAATGACACTGAGGTAGACACTGTGAGGTTGACACACTGTAAGGTTGAATGACATTGTGAGGTTGAATGATACTGTGAGGTTGACACATTGTGAGGTTTTATGACACTGTGAGGTTGACACACCGTGAGGCTGAATGACACTGTGAGGTTGATACAATGTAAGGTTGAATGACACTGTGAGGTTGACACAATGTAAGGATGAATGACACAGTGAGGTTGAATAACACTATGAGGTTGACACAATGTGAGGTTGAATGACACTGTGAGGTTGACACAATGGAAGGTTGAATGACATTGTGAGGTTGACACACTGTAAGGTTGAATGACACTGTGAGGTAGACACAATGTGAGGTTGAATGACACTGTAAGGTTGACACCGTGAGGTTGAATGACACTGTGAGGTTGACATACTGTGAGGTTGACACACTGTGAGGTTAAATGACCCTGAGGTTGACACAATGTGAGGTTGAATGACACTGTGAGGTTGACACCGTGAGGTTGAATGACACTATGAGGTTGACACACTGTGAGGTTGAATGACACTGTGAGGTTGAATGACACTGTGAGGTTGACACAATGTGAGGTTGAATGACACTGTGAGGTTGAATGACACTGTGAGGTTGAATGACACTGTGAGGTTGAATGGCACTGTGAGGTTGAATGACACTGTGAGGTTGACACCGTGAGGTTGAATGACACTGTGAGGTTGACACACTGTGAGGTTAAATGACCCTGTGAGGTTGACACAATGTGAGGCTGAATGACACTGTGAGGTTGACACAACGTAAGGTTGAATGACACTCTGAGGTTGACACAATGTAAGGTTGAATGCCACTGTGAGGTTGACACACTGTAAGGTTGAATGACACTGTGAGATTGACACAATGTGAGGTTGAATGACACTGTGAGGTTGACATACTGTGAGATTGACACAATGTAAGGTTGAATGACACTGTGAGGTTGAATGACACTGTGACGTTGACAGATTGTGAGGTCGAATGACACTGTGAGGGTGAATGGCACTGTGAGGTTGACACACTGTAAGGTTGAATGACACGGTGAGGTTAAATGACACTGTGAGGTTGAATGACACTGTGAGGTTGAATGGCACTGTGAGGTTGAGACATAGAGGTTGAATGACACTGTGAGGTTGAGTGACACTGTGAGGTGATTGACACCATGAGCGTGTGAGATTGGCAGACATACTTACAACAATACTGGCCGACAGAATGGAGTGGAGACGTTGACACTTGACACACGAGGCTGTAGATTGGTGTCAAGGTCGTGACCTATTAATTACGTCTAGGCGGACGCAAAAGTAGCATGGTGGTGTCCGTGCCCGAAATGGAAGGTCTTCGGCTGAATTTGTGTTTTCTCGGACCCATTTACAGTTAATTTACTCGAAACATGGAATGAGTGGTCATCAATGAATATTAGCATGTGATAAAATTGAATGTGACGATGTTGTATGTAGTCTGCCGATGACAATTTCTAATTAATACATTGAATATTAGCGTAATACATAGGTATTTGTCACATGCAGCCCTATTATGACACGCCCATTTTACCCTCTCTCGTCCTCCCCTCCCTCCCTCCCACCATGACTTCCTGCACCTACGTAACCTTGCCTCTCTCTCTCTCTCTCTCTCTCTCTCTCTCTCTCTCTCTCTCTCTCTCTCTCTCTCTCTCTCTCTCTCTCTCTCTCTCTCTCTCTCTCTCTCTCTCTCTCTCTTCTTCTTCTTCTCCTTCTTCTTCTTCTTCTTCTTCTAATATTCATTGATAATTTACACTGGAAGGACGGGTGACACTGTTTTTCTAGCGCCGCTGCATTCATCATTAACAAACGAAAACCCTAATGCATATTCCCAACTTCAATTCATGTCAAATTGCAGAAAAGTAAACATAAAAAAAAAAAAAAAAGACGAGCATGTTGGTGTTCCCGTCTCCCCGCCAAGGCCACTTCCCCACCCCAACCATCGCCGCCGCGCGCCATGTTTGTCGGGGCCGGCGAGTGAAATGTTCGTATAAATGTCTCTGTGTTTTCAATATGTGGATATTTATCTGCATTTTAAGGACACTATCGTGCTCATGAGAGATTTTTCTACGAACTGCGAAGTAAATTTCAGCACGCAATGAAACAACTTTCGAATAAAGCGAGCAAAAGTAAAACATGTTATAAACATTTTTTAACATCGTCACAGTTCAACTCATCGTAAAACCATTTTATATTTTGTTTTATCAAGTTTTTACACTACATCTTGATTCTACAGTTACTGCTGAGTCTCATGGTGTCAACCAAAACTGACTATCTCGTACATGAGGTTAGCTATGGCATGTAATATAGAAACATGTCTCATTCAATCATCAGCTGCGACCATGGCCTTGGCGCCAGCAATGCCGTACGAAAGTTTGGGCTGGCTGGTGAGGCACGTATTGCTAGAGAGACCTTACGTATCAAAGTCCCTTCATTAAAGTTCCTTTATACTGCCAGTTAAAGAAACTTTCATGTATATGATGATAATTTTTTGGTAACAATAGTGTATACTAATGTTTTGTGTTAGAATTAACCACGATTATCAACAACTACCTCTTCACACGTGTGATATTTACTGAATGAGACGGTGCTGGCAATGACATGGTTGATGAGTTTCACAGTACTATGATTAATCAACGTTTGCTGCACGCACAGCAGAGCTACGATCATATTACTGTTATTTCTAAGAAGGGGAAATTACATAACTGAATACACTATTAACTCAATTTCACGGTGGTTGGCGCTTGGCCCCTTGTCGCACGCAGCCACTCATATGATGAAATGCCTCTGGGAAATAGAAAAAGGAATAAAAGCGGTTTTTTTTCTGTAAATCAACTACTTCTACTACGTACTACTACTACTACTATATACTACTACAGGTGTTATAAAATGAAAGCAGATGTCATTATGATCAAAAAGTAATTTATTATGACCTTTACATATCCATGCATTGACCTCAAGTTTATAATATATTCGAGGTCAAGGTTGATGAGTGTAGTTTTCATGTAGGGACAGGCTGGCGAAGTACAGCTTGACCCCTGACCCCCAAGATGAGCTGACGCGCAGGAATAGTTATAAGTCTACCCTCGTAAGATAGCATTCAGTTAGTCAGTTATTCAGTCAGCCAGTCAGTGACAGTCAGTCCAACCGTTAAGAAAGTCAGTCAGTCTCTCTCACACACACACACACACACACACACACACACAGAGAGAGAGAGAGAGAGAAGCCATGAAGAGTTTTCTGGCAAAGATGTGGTGTGCAAGAAATAGGGAATTGGAAGATTTGTAATGGATACTGCTTGTGTTGTTTTGTTTATTAAAGGTTGTGCCGATACGAAGGCCTGACTCCATCTTGATCTTGATGTCACAGGTGGCTCGGGATTTCTCCCCAGCCAGGCCTTTGTACAGCAAGAGCAAGACCGCCAGTCCGCCTCGGCCCCTCAGCCCGCCCCAATGCTCCCTCCATGGCCTCCTGCAGGGCTTGAGGTGGTCAGGCTCCCCACAGTGCTGCCCCTCGCAGTGCCAGGGCAGTGCCACACCTGTTAGCTGCGGCGCCATGCCCGGTCTGAGAGCGCCGCTTGTCTGTGAGTGTTGACCTCGTGTTTGATCTTATTTTGAAGCTACTGTTTGACCATCGCAGGAATTATTATACGTTTCCTTAGCCTTCATTAATGACTGAGTGCCTGAAGTGTCTGTTTTGACTCTGGGGTGCCGCACATAACCTATTCCCAAAGGTTAAAAAGGAGGTTAATCAGGCTTTCACGAGTGTTTTCCAGGTTCAAGGTACAGAGGTAGGGTCAAACTGCATCCAGGGTCACTAATATACCCATGCAAGTGGCCCAGACTCCTAGGAAATCACATCAACACAAACCAAATTACTACAGAATCACACCCAACACACCGAATTGCACCAGAATCACACCCAACACTCACTGAATTGCTCCAGAATCACACCCAACACACTGAATTACTCCAGAATTACACCCAACACACACTCAAATACACATGATTGACAATTAGCTTTGTGGACTGATTTTGGATCTATATTGTAATGCGGCGGGCAGCTATCAGTTGCATGAAACGCATATTTGTGTTGGCTGTTCGGGGGACCGGGGAGCCGAGTGTGCAAGGGAGGGAAGTGAAGGAAATTTAATTGTTAGTGTTGGTGTGTTGTGGTGACAAGTGAGTGTGTATTGCTTTTCTGAATGAGTCTATTATACCGCAGTCTGTTGAGGGAGGCTGTTCCAGTGGTGTATGGTGCGTGGAAAGTATGAGTGCTTGTATGCGTAAGTGTTAGTGTAATATGTTTGGTGTTTATGGATGTGTGTACGTTGGCTGTTTGCGCTGTGTAGGCTAGGTACGTGCGTGGGTCAATGTGAGTGTTTGTGATCTCGTACATAAGTCTGTGTGCTTGTGAAGAGGTTTCTTTGGCCGATGACCTAACCTAACCTATTATCTATATCTATTATCAGGTGTCGAATAGGGAATAAATCGGTTCAGTAATTTGCGTGGTGATGATTAAAGGGGATGAGGTTGATGGTAATGGGGCGGGCTGGGAGGAGGTGGAATACGGAAATGGCTTCATTTTTTTTTTTTTCATAAAAATAGCCTAATAAAATACATCGTAAAATGACAATAACTCCATTAGCGTTCATCGTAAAGCAATTCTGAAAGTACCATTCGATTCGGCGGACGTTTCTGCATGGGGTAGGTGCCCATTTCAAAGTTCATACTAAAAACTAAGCGATAAAATTCATCTTTTCTTGTTTTTCGCAAAGGGGACCATACCCCCTAACACCGTTAATTTTGCCTGGGGCGTTGATTTCAGGCCATGAACGGCTTCCTCATCCTTTTCTACATAAGATGAAATGCCTCTGGGAAATAGAAAAAGGAATAAAAGCGGTTTTTTTCTGTAAATCAAAAAAATCCCCGAACATTCCTGATAGTTATATGCAAATATATCCGTTAGTTTTTTATCTTAAAGCAATTCTGAGTGTACCATTCGATTCGTCGGAGTTTTCTGCATCGATTAGGTACCCTTTGCAAAGTTCAGAGTAAAAACTAAGCGAGAAATATCACATTTTCCATACACGTCGACACAACACCCATACTTATGAATTGCTGTTCCCTTAGCCTAGCCTAACTCGATTTCACGAGTTAGGTTAGAGTAAGAAAACAGCAATTCATAAGATTGGGTGTTGTGGGATGGGTCAAAAGAAGAAGAGGAAGAAGACCTTGCTCCGCGAAGCAGTGGTTACTGTGCATAGCTCCGTTATAAGGCCTCAAAAAGAGGAAGAAGATCTAGATGCTAGAATTCGGAAATAGGTCATATGGGGTGTCGAGTAGGGGGTTAATGAGGTCAGTAGATGGCGTGATGATAATTAGAGGGGGCGGGGATTCATGATAATGTGGGGGGGCTAATGTGAGTAGGTGGAATTCGTAATTAGGTCATGTTCGGTATCGAATAAGGGGTAAATGGGGTCAGTAAATTGCGTCGTGATAATTAAAGGGGGCGGGGGTTAACGGTAATGGGGAGGGGGCTAATGGGAGTAGGTGAAACTCGAAAATAGGTCATGTGAGATGTCGAATACTGGTAAAATGGGGTCAGTAAATTGCGTGGTGAAAATCAGAGGGGGCTGGGGTTAGGATAAGGAGGGGGGGGCTATTGGAAGTAGGTGGAATTCGTAATTAGGTCATGTTCGGTGTCGAATAGGGAGCAAAGGGGGTCAGTAAATTGCGTGGTGATAATTAAAAGGGGCGGGTAAGAAAAGTAATAGGGGGAGTTAATGGGAATAGGTGGAATTCGAAAATAGGTCATGTCAGGTGTCGATTAGGGAATAAATCGGGTCAGTAATTTGCGTGGTGATAATTAAAGGGGGATGAGGTTGATGGTAATGAGGGGAGCTAATGGGAGAAGGTGGAATACGGAAAGGACTTCCTTTTATTTATTTTTTATAAAAATAGCCTAATAAAATACATCGTAAAATGACAATAACTCCATTACCGTTCATCGTAAAGCAATTCTGAAAGTACCATTCGATTCGGCGGACGTTTCTGCATGGGGTAGGTGCCCATTTCAAAGTTCATACTAAAAACTAAGCGATAAAATTCAACTTTTCATGTTTTTGCTAAGGGGACCATACCCCCAAACACCGTTAATTTTGCCCGGTGCGTTGCTTTCAGGCCATGAACGGCTTCCTCATCCTTTTCTACATAAGATGAAATGCCTCTGGGAAATAGAAAAAGGAATAAAAGCGGTTTTTTTCTGTAAATCAACTACTACTACTACGTACTACTACTACTACTATATACTACTACAGGTGTTATAAAGTGAAAACAGATGTCATTATGTTCAAAAAGTAATTTATTATGACCTTTACATATCCATGCATTGACCTCAAGTTTATAATATATTCGAGGTCAAGGTTGATGTGTGTAGTTTTCATGTAGGGACAAGCTGGCTAAGTACAGCTTGACCCCTGACCCCCAAGATGAGCTGACGCGCAGGAATAGTTATAAGTCTACCCTCGTAAGACAGCATTTTTGAGGATATCAGTGCATTCAGTCAGTCAGTTATTCAGTCAGCCAGTCAGTGACAGTCAGTCCAACCGTTAAGAAAGTCAGTCAGTCTCACACACACACACACACACACACACACACACACACACACACACACACACACACACAGAGAGAGAGAGAGAGAGAGAGAGAGAGAGAGAGAGAGAGAGAGAGAGAGAGAGAGAGAGAGAGAGAGAGAGAGAGAGAGAGAGAGAGAATTATAGAAGCCATGAAGAGTTTTCTGGCAAAGATGTGGTGTGCAAGAAATAGGGAATTGGAAGATTTGTAATGGATACTGCTTGTGTTGTTTTGTTTATTACAGGTTGTGCCGATACGAAGGCATGACTCTCCAACGGGTCACCTGTACAGCAAGAGCAAGAGCAAGACCGCCAGCCCGCCTCGGCACCTCAGCCCGCCCCAAAGCTCCCTCCATGGCCTCCTGCAGGGCTTGAGGTGGTCAGGCTCCTCACAGTGCTGCCCCACGCAGTGCCAGGGCAGTGCCACACCTGTAATCTGCGGCGCCATGCCCGGTCTGAGGGCGCCGCTGGACTGTGAGTGTTTGACCTTATTTTGAAGCTACTATTTGACCATCGCAGGAATTATTACACGTTTCATTAGTCTTCATTAATGAATGAGTGCCTCAAGTCATTGTTTTGGCTCTGGGGTGCCGCACATAACCTATTCCCAAAGCTTAAAAAGGAGGTCAATCAGGTCACCAAATTACTCCAGAATCACACCCAACACTCACTGAATTGCTCCAGAATCACACCCAACACATTGAATTCCTCCAGAATCACACCCAACACACCGAATTACTCAACAATCACACCCAACACACACTGAATTGCTCCAGAATCACACCCAACACACTGAATTACTCTAGAATTACACCCAACACACACTCAAACACACATCATTGCCAGTTAGCTTTGTGGACTGATTCTGGATCTATATTATAATGCGGCGGGCAGCTGTCAGTTGCATGAAACGCATATTTGTGTTGGCTGTTCGGGGGACCGGGGAGCCGAGTGTGCAGGGGAGGGAAGTGAAGGAAGTGTAATTGTTAGTGTTGGTGTGTTGTGGTGACAAGTGAGTGTGTATTGCTTTTCTGAATGAGTCTATTGTACCGCAGTCTGTAGAGGGAGGCTGTTCCAGTGGTGTATGGTGCGTGGAAAGTTACTTGTTACTTGTGTTTCTTATTTATCTGGTCCCACTTCCGCCGAAGTGCTCTGCAGGACCCACATATTTAATTCATTAAATTTTCAATATTGATCACAACTTATATGCCATGTTAATTGTCAATGTTTCCATGTCAAACCATCAGAGAACAGAAATGTTTTTAGTTCTTTCTTAAATTTGGAGATATCCTTTGTTCTTCTAATGTCACACTACTGCTTGTATGCGTCAGTGTTAGTGTGATATGTTTGGTGTTTATGGATGTGTGTGTTACTCAGTACGTTGGCTGTTTGCGCTGTGTAGGCTAGGTACGTGCGTGGGTCAATGTGAGTGTTTGTGATCTCGTACATAAGTCTGTGTGCTTGTGAAGAGGTTTCTTTGGCCGATGACCTAACCTAACCTATTATCTATATCTATTATCAGGTGTCGAATAGGGAATAAATCGGTTCAGTAATTTGCGTGGTGATAATTAAAGGGGGATAAGGTTGATGGTAATGGGGCGGGCTAATGGGAGTAGGTGGAATACGGAAATGGCTTTTTTTTTTTATAAATAGCCTAATAATATACATCGTAAAATGAATATAAATCCATTAGCGTTCATCGTAAAGCAATTCTGAAAGTACCATTCGATTCGGCGGACGTTTCTGCATGGGGTAGGTGCCCATTTCAAAGTTCATACTAAAAACTAAGCGATAAAATTCATCTTCTCTTGTTTTTCGCAAAGGGGACCATACCCCCTAACAATGTCAATTTTGCCTGGGGCGTTGATTTCAGGCCATGAACGGCTTCCTCTTCCTTTTCTACATAAGATGAAATGCCTCTGGGAAATAGAAAAAGGAATAAAAGCGGTTTTTTTCTGTAAATCAAAAAAATCCCCGAACATTCCTGATAGTTATATGCAAATATATCCGTTAGTTTTTATCTTAGAACAATTCTGAGTGTACCCTTCGATTCGTCGGGGTTTTCTGCATCGATTAGGTACCCTTTCCAAAGTTCAGAGTAAAAACTAAGCGAGAAATATCACATTTTCCATACACGTCGACACAACACCCATACTTATGGATTGCTGTTCCCTTAGCCTAGCCTAACTCGATTTCACGAGTTAGGTTAGAGTAAGAAAACAACAATTCATAAGATTGGGTGTTGTTTGATGGGTCAAAAGAAGAAGAGGAAGAAAACCTTGTTCCGCGATGCAGTGGTTACCGTGCATAGCTCCGCTATAAGGACTCAAGAGGAGGAAGAAGATCTAGATGCTAAAATTCGGAAATAGGTCATATGGGGTGTCGAGTAGGGGGTTAATGGGGTCAGTAAATTGCGTGGTGATAATTAGAGGGGATGGGGGTTCATAATAATGTGGAGGGGGCTAATGGGAGTAGGTGGAATTCGTAATTAGGTCATGTTCGGTATCGAATAAGGGGTAAATGGGGTCAGTAAATTGCTTGGTGATAATTAAAGGGGGCGGGGGTTAATTGTAATTTGGGGGGAGCTAATGGGAGTAGGTGAAACTCGAAAATAGGTCATGTGAGGTGTCGAATGCTGGGTAAATGGGGTCAGTAAATTGCGTGGTGATAATCAGAGGTGGCGGGGTTTAGGGTAAGGGGGGGGGCTATTTGGAGTAGGTGGAATTGGTAATTAGGTCATGTTCGGTGTCGAATAGGGAGTAAATGGGGTCAGTAAATTGCATGGTGATAATTAAAGAGGGCGGCGGTGAAAACGAATGGAGGGGGCTAATGGGAATAGGTGGAATTCGAAAATAGGTCATGTCAGGTGTCGAATAGGGAATAAATCGGGTCAGTAATTTGCGTGGTGATAATTAAAGGGGGATGAGGTTGATCGTAATGTGGGGGGCTAATGGGAGTACGTGGAATACGGAAATGGCTTCATTTTATTTTTTTATATAAAAATAGCCTAATAAAATACATCGTAAAATAACAATAACTCCATTAGCGTTCATCGTAAAGCAATTCTGAAAGTACCATTCGATTCGGCGGACGTTTCTGCATGGGGTAGGTGCCCATTTCAAAGTTCATACTAAAAACTAAGCGATAAAATTCATCTTTTCTTGTTTTTCGCGAAGGGGACCATACCCCCAAACACCGCTAATTTTGCCTGGGGCGTTGATTTCAGGCCATGAACGGCTTCCTCATCCTTTTCTACATAAGATGAAATGCCTCTGGAAAATAGAAAAAGGAATAAAAGCGTTTTTTTCTGTAAATCAAAAAAATCCCCGAACATTCCTGATAGTTATATGCAAATATATCCGTTAGTTTTTATCTTAAAGCAATTCTGAGTGTACCATTCGATTCGTCGGAGTTTTCTGCATCGATTAGGTACGCTTTGCAAAGTTCAGATTAAAAACTAAGCGAGAAATATCACATTTTTTATACACGTCGACACAACACCCAAACTTATGAATTGCTGTTCCATTAGCTTAACCTAACTCGATTTCACGAGTTAGGTTAGAGTAAGAAAACAGCAATTCATAAGATTGGGTGTTGAGGGAAGGGTCAAAAGAAGAAGAGGAAGAAGACCTTGCTCCGCGATGCAGTGGTTACCGTGCATAGTTCCGTTATAAGGCCTCAAGAAGAGAAAGAAGATCTAGATGCTAGAATTCGGAAATAGGTCATATGGGGTGTCGAGTAGGGGGTTAATGGGGTCAGTAAATTGTTTGGTGATAATTAGATAGGGCAGGGGCTCATGATAATGTGGGGGGGGCTAATGGGAGTAATTGGAATTCGTAATTAGGTCATGTTCGGTATCGAATAAGGGGTAAATGGGGTCAGTAAATTGCGTGGTGATAATTAAAGATGGCGGGGGTTAACGGTAGTTTAGGGGGCTAATGGGAGTAGGTGAAACTCGAAAAAAGGTCATGTGAGGTGTCGAATACTGGTTAAATGGGGTCAGCAAATTGCGTGGTGATAATCAGAGGGGGCGGGGGGTTAGGGTAAGGGGGGGGGCTATTGGGAGTAGGTGGAATTCGTAATTAGGTCATGTTCGGTGTCGAATAGGGAGTAAATGGGGTCAGTAAATTGCGTGGTGATAATTAAAGTGGGCGGTGGTGAAAAGTAATGGGGTGGGCCTAATGGGAATAGGTGGAATTTGAAAATAGGTCATGTCAGGTGTCGAATAGGGAATAAATCGGGTCAGTAATTTGCGTGGTGATAATTAAACGGGGATGAGGTTGATCGAAATGTGGGGGGAATATGGAAATGGCTTCATTTTATTTTATTTTTATAAAAATAGCCTAATAATATACATCGTAAAATGACAATAACTCCATTAGCGTTCATCGTAAAGCAATTCTGAAAGTACCGTTCGATTCCGCGGACGTTTCTGCATGGGGTAGGTGCCCATTTCAAAGTTCATACTAAAAACTAAGCGATAAAATTCATCTTTTCTTGTTTTTCGCAAAGGGGACCATACCCCCAAACACCGTTAATTTTGCCTGGGCGTTAATTTCAGGCCATGAACGGCTTCCTCATCCTTTTCTACATAAGATGAAATGCCTCTGGGAAATAGAAAAAGGAATAAAAGCGTTTTTTTCTGTAAATCAAAAAAATCCCCGAACATTCCTGATAGTTATATGCAAATATATCCGTTAGTTTTTATCTTAGAGCAATTCTGAGTGTACCATTCGATTCGTCGGAGTTTTCTGCATCGATTAGGTACCCTTTGCAAAGTTCAGAGTAAAAACTAAGCGAGAAATATCACATTTTCCATTCATGTCGACACAACACTCAACCTTATGAATTGCTGTTCCCTTAATTTAACCTAACTCGATTTCACAGGTTACGTTAGAGTAAGAAAACAGCAATTCATAAGATTGGGTGTTGTGGGATGGGTCAAAAGAAGAAGAGGAAGAAGACCTTGCTCCGCAATGCAGTGGTTACTGTGCATAGCTCCGTTATAAGGCCTCAAGAAGAGGAAGAAGGTCTAGATTTTAGAATTCGGAAATAGGTCATATGGGGTGTCGAGTAGGGGGTTAATGGGGTCAGTAAATTGCGTGGTGATAATTAGAGGGGGCGGAGGCTCATGATAATGTGGGGGGGCTAATGGAATGGTGGAATTGGAATAATTAGGTCAGGTTCGGTATCGAATAAGGGGTAAATGGGGTCAGTAAATTGCGTGGTGATAATTAAAGGGGGCGGGGGTTAACGGTAATTGAGGGGCTAATGGGAGTAGGTGAAACTCGAAAATAGGTCATGTGAGGTGTCGAATACTGGGTAAATGGGGTCAGTAAATTGCGTGGTGATAATCAGAGGGGGCGAAGGGTTAGGGTAAAGGGGTTGGGCTATTGGGAGTAGGTGGAATTCGTAATTAGGTCATGTTCGGTGTCGAATAGGAGTAAATGGGTCAGTATATTGCGTGGTGATCATTAAAGGGGGCGGTGGTGAAAAGGAATCGGGGGTAAGATTGTAATAGGTGGAATTCGAGAATAGGTCATGTCAGGTGTCGAATAAGGAATAAATCTGGTCAGTAATTTGCGTGGTGATAATTAAAGGGGGATGGAGTTGATGATAATGGGGGGGGGGACTAATGGGAGTAGGTGGAATACGGAAATGGCTTCATTTTATTTTATTTTTATAAAAAATAGCCTAATAAAATACATCGTAAAATGACAATAACTCCATTAGCGTTCATCGTAAAGCAATTCTGAAAGTACCATTTGATTCGGCGGACGTTTCTGCATGGGGTAGGTGCCCATTTCAAAGTTCATACTAAAAACTAAGCGATAAAATTCATCTTTTCTTGTTTTTCGCAAAGGGGACCATACCCCCAAACACCGTTAATTTTGCCTGGGTTGTTGATTTCAGGCCATGAACGGCTTCCTCATCCTTTTCTACATAAGATGAAATGCCTCTGGGAAATAGAAAAAGGAATAAAAGTTGTTTTTTCTGTAAATCAAAAAAATCATCGAACATTCCTGATAGTTATATGCAAATATATCCGTTAGTTTTTATCTTAGAGCAATTCTGAGTGTACCATTCGATTCGTCGGAGTTTTCTGCATCGATTAGGTACCCTTTGCAAAGTTCAGAGTAAAAACTAAGCGAGAAATATCACATTTTCCATACACGTCGACACAACACCCATACTTATGAATTTCTGTTCCATTAGCCTAACCTAACTCGATTTCACGAGTTAGGTTAGAGTAAGAAAACAGCAATTCATAAGATTGGGTGTTGTGTGATGGGTCAAAAGAAGAAGAGGAAGAAGACCTTGCTCCGCGATGCAGTGGTTACCGTGCATAGCTCCGTTATAAGGACTCAAGAGGAGGAAGAAGATCTAGATGCTAGAATTCGGAAATAGGTCATATGGGGTGTCGAGTAGGGGGTTAATGGGGTCAGTAAATTGCGTGGTGATAATTAGAGGGGATGGGGGTTCATGATAATGTTGGGGGAAGCTAATGTGAGTAGGTGGAATTCGTAATTAGGTTATGTTCGGTATCGAATAAGGGGTAAATGGGGTCAGTAAATTGCGTTGTGATAATTAGAGGGGGCGGGGGTTCATGATAATGTGGAGGAGGGCTAATAGGAGTAGGTGGAATTCGTAATTAGGTCATGTTCGGTATCGAATAAGGGGTAAATTAGGTCAGTAAATTGCATGGTGATATTTAAAGGGGGCGGGGGTTAACGGTAATGGCGGGGGGGGCTAATGGGAGTAGATAAAACTCGAAAATAGGTCATGTGAGGTGTCCAATACTGATTAAATGGGGTCAGTAAATTGCCTGGTGATAATCACAGGGGACGGAGGGTTAGGGTAAGGGGGGAGGGGGCTATTTGGAGTAGGTGGAATTGTCATGTTCGGTGTCGAATAGGGAGTAAATGGGGTCAGTAAATTGCGTGGTGATAATTAAAGGGGGTGGGAATAAAAAGTAATTTGGTTGCTAAAGGGAATAGGTGGAATTCGAAAATAGGTCATGTCAGGTGTCGAATAGGGATTAAATCGGGTCAGTAATTTACGTGGTGTTAATTAAAGGGGGATGAGGTTTATGGTAAGGGGGGGGGGGTTAATGGGAGTAGGTAGAATACGGTAATGACTTGATTTTATTTTTTTATATAAAAATAGCCTAATAAAATACATCGTAAAATGACAATAACTCCATTAGTGTTCATCGTAAGGCAATTCTGAAAGTATCGTTCGATTCGGCGGACGTTTCTGCATAGTTCTGCAAAGTTCAGAGTAAAAACTAAGCGAGAAACATCACATTTTCCATACACGTCGACACAACACCCATACTTATGAATTGCTGTTCCATTAATCTAACTTAACTCGATTTCACGAGTTAGGTTAGAGTAAGAAAAAAGCAATTCATAAGATTGGGTATTGTGTGATGGGTCAAAAGAAGAAGAGGAAGAAGACCTTGTTCCGCGATGCAGTGGTTACCGTGAATAGCTCTATTATAAGGCCTCAAGAAGAGGAAGAAGATCTAGATGCTAGAATTCGGAGATGGGTCATATGGGGTGTCGAGTAGATGGTTAATGGGGTCAGTAATTTGCGTGGTGATAATTAGAGGGGGCGGGGGGCTAGGGTAAGGAGGGTTGGCTTTTCGGAGTATATGGATTTCGTAATTAGGTCATGTTCGGTGTCGAATAGGGAGTAAAACGGCTCAATAAATTGCACGGTGATAATTAAAGGGGGCGGGGGTTAAAAGTATTGGGGGGGGGGCTAATGGGAATAGGTGGAATTCGAAAATAGGTCATGTAAGGTCTCGAATAGGGAATAAATCGGGTCAGTAATTTGCGTGGTGATAATTAAAGGGGGATGAGGTTGATGTTAATAGGGGGGGGCCAATGGGAGTAGGTGGAATACGGAAAGGGCTTCATTTTATTTTATTTTTATAAAAATAGCCAAATGAAACACATCGTAAAATGACAATAATTCCATTAGCGTTCATCGTAAAGCAATTCTGAAAGTACCATTCTATTCGGCGGACGTTTCTGCATGGGGTAGGTGCCTTATTCAAAGTTCATACTAAATACTAAGCGATAAAATTCATCTTTTCTTGTTTTTCGCAGAGGGGACCAATCCCCCCAAACTCCGTTAATTTTGCCTGGGGCGTTGATTTCAGGCCATGAACGGCTTCCTCATCCTTTTCTACATAAGATGAAATGCCTCTGGGAAATAGAAAAAGGAATAAAAGCGGGTTTTTTTCTGTAAATCAAAAAAATCGCCAAACATTCCCGATAGTTATATTCAAATATATCCGTTAGTTTTTATCTTAGAGCAATTCTGTGTGTACCATTCGATTCATCGGAGTTTTCTGCATCGATTATGTACCCTTTGCAAAGTTCAGAGAAAAACTAAGCGAGAAATATCACATTTTCCATACACGTCGACACAACACCCATACTTATGAATTGATGTTTCATTAGTCTAACCTAACTCGATTTCACGAGTTAGGTTAGAGTAAGAAAACAGCAATTCATAAGATTGGGTGTTGAGGGAAGGGTCAAAAGAAGAAGAGGAAGAAGACCTTGCTCCGCGATGCAGTGGTTACCGTGCATAGCTCCGTTATAAGGCCTCAAGAAGAGAAAGAAGATTAAGATGCTAGAATTCGGAAATAGGTTATATGGGGTGTAGAGTAGGGGGTTAATGGGGTCAGTAAATTGCGTGGTGATAATTAGATAGGGCGGGGGTTAACGGTAATTGGGGGGGCTAATGAGAGTAGGTGAGACTCGAAAATAGGTCATGTGAGGTGTCGAATACTGGTTAAATGGGGTCAGCAAATTGCTTGGTGATAATCAGAGGGGGCGGGGGGTTAGGGTTAGTGGGGGGGGGGGGGGGGGGCTATTGGGTGTATGTGGAATTCGTAATTAGGTCATGTTCGGTGTCGAATAGGGAGTAAATGGGGTCAGTAAATTGCGTGGTGATAATTAAAGGGGGCGGTGGTGAAAAGTAATGAGGGGGGATAATTGAAATAGGTGGAATTCGAAAATAGTTTATGTCAGGTGTCGAATAGGGAATATATCGGGTCAGTAATTTGCGTGGTGATAATTAAAGGGGGATGAGGTTGATCGTAATGTAGGGGGCTTCATTTTATTTAATTTTTATATCAATAGCCTAATAATATACATCGTAAATTGACAAAAACTCCATTAGCGTTCATCGTAAAGCAATTCTGAAAGTACCATTCGATTCGGCGGACGTTTCGGCATGGGTTAGGTGCCCATTTAAAAGTTCAAACTAAAAACTAAGCGATAAAATTCAACTTTTCTTGTTTTTCGCAAAGGGGACCATACCCCCAAACACCGTTAATTTTGCCTGGGGCGTTGATATCAGGCCATGAACTGCTTCCTCATCCTTTTCTACATTAGATGAAATGCCTCTAGGAAATAGAAAAAGGAATAAAAGCGGTTTTTTTTTGTAAATCAAAAAAATCCCCGACCATTCCAGATAGTTATATACAAATATATCCGTTAGTTTTTATCTTAGAGCAATTCTGAATGTACCATTCGATTCATCGGAGTTTTCTGCATCGATTAGGTGCCCTTTGCAAAGTTCAAAGTAAAAAGTAAGCGAGAAATATCATATTTTCTATACACGTCGACACAACACCCATACTTATGAATTGCTGTTCCATTACCCTAACCTAACTCGATTTCACGAGTTAGGTTAGAGTAAGAAAACAGCAGTTCAAAAGACTGGGTATTGTGGAATGGTTCAAAAGAAGAAGAGGAAGAAGACCTTGCTCCGCGATGCAGTGGTTACTGTGCATAGCTCCATTATAAGGCCTCAAGAAGAGGAAGAAGGTCTAGATTTTAGAATTCGGAAAGATGTCATATGGGGTGTCGAGTAGGGTGTTAATGGGGTCAGTAAATTGCTTGATGATAATTAGAGGGGGCGGGGGCTTATGATAATGTGGGGCGGCTAATGTGAGTAGGTGGAGTTCGTAATTAGGTCATGTTCGGTATCGAATAAGGGATAAATGGGGTCAGTAAATTGCATGGTGATAATTAAAGGGGACAGGGGTTAGCGGTAATGGGGGGGGGGCTAATGGGAATAGGTGAAACTCGAAAATAGGTCATGTGAGGTGTCGATTACTGGTTAATTTTGCCTGGTGCGTTGCTTTCAGGCCATGAACGGCTTCCTCATCCTTTTCTACATTAGATGAAATGCCTCTGGGAAATAGAAAAAGGAATAAAAGCGATTTTTTTCTGTAAATCAACTACTACTACCACGTACTACTACTACTACTACTATATATTACTACAGGTGTTATAAAGTGAAAACAGATGTCATTATGTTCAAAAAGTAATTTATTATGACCTTTACATATCCATGCATTGACCTCAAGTTTATAATATATTCGAGGACAAGGGCGATGTGTGTTGTTTTCATGTAGGGACAAGCTGGCTAAGTACAGCTTGACCCCTGACCCCAAGATGAGCTGACGCGCAGGAATAGTTATAAGTCTACCCTCGTAAGACAGCATTTTTGAGGATATCAGTGCATTCAGTCAGTCAGTTATTCAGTCAGCCAGTCAGTGACAGTCAGTCTCACACTCACACACACACACACACACACAGAGAGAGAGAGAGAGAGAGAGAGAGAGAGAGAGAGAGAGAGAGAGAGAGAGAGAGAGAGAGAATTATAGAAGCCATGAATAGTTTTCTGGCAAAGATGTGGTGTTCAAGAAATAGGGAATTGGAAGATTTGTAATGGATACTGCTTGTGTTGTTTTGTTTATTACAGGTTGTGCCGATACGAAGGCATGACTCTCCAACGGCTCACCTGTACAGCAAGAGCAAGAGCAAGACCGCCAGCCCGCCTTGGCCCCTCAGCCCGCCCCAAGGCTCCCTCTATGGCCTCCTGCAGGGCTTGAGGTGGTCAGGCTCCCCACAGTGCTGTCCCTCGCAGTGCCAGGGCAGTGCCACACCTGTAAGCTGCGGCGCCATGCCCGGTTTGAGGGCGCCGCTGGCCTGTGAGTGTTGACCTCGTGTTTGACCTTATTTTGAAGCTACTATTTGACCATCGCAGGAATTATTACACGTTTCATTAGTCTTCATTAATGAATGAGTGCCTGAAGTGTCTGTTTTGGCTCTGGGTGCCGCACATAACCTATTCCCAAAGGTTAAAAAGGAGGTCAATCAGGCTTTCACGAGTGAAACCAAATTACTCCAGAATCACACCCAACACACCGAATTGCTCCAGCATCACACCCAACACACTGAATTACTCCAGAATCATACCCAACACACACTGAATTGCTCCAGAATCACACCCAACACATTGAATTCCTCCAGAATCACACCCAACACATTGAATTCCTCCAGAATCACACCCAACACACACTGAAGTACTCCAGAATCAAACCCAGCACACACTGAATTACTCCAGAATCACACCCAACACACCAAATTGCTCCAGAATCACACCCAACACACACTAAATTACTCCAGAATCATACCCAAAACACACTGAATTGCTCCAGAATTATACCCAACACATTGAATTCCTCCAGAATCACACCCAACACATTGAATTCCTCCAGAATCACACCCAACACACACTGAATTACTCCAGAATCACACCCAACACACACTGAATTACTCCAGAATCACACCCAATACACCGAATTGCTCCAGAATCACACCCAACACACTGAATTACTCCAGAATCATGACCAACACACACTGAATTGCTCCAGAATCATACCCAACACATTGAATTCCTCCAGAATCACACCCAACACATTGAATTCCTCCAGAATCACACCCAACACACACTGAATTACTCCAGAATCACACCCAACACACCGAATTGCTCCAGAATCACACCCAACACACTGAATTACTCCAGAATCATACCCAACACACACTGAATTGCTCCAGAATCACACCCAACACATTGAATTCCTCCAGAATCACACCCAACACATTGAATTCCTCCTGAATCACACCCAACACACTGAATTACTCCAGAATCACACCCAACACACACTGAATTACTCCAGAGTCACACCCAATACACACTGAATTACTCCAGAATCACACCCAACACACCGAATTGCTCCAGAATCACACCCAACACACTGAATTACTCCAGAATCATACCCAACACACACTGAATTGCTCCAGAATCACACCCAACACATTGAATTCCTCCAGAATCACACCCAACACATTGAATTCCTCCAGAATCACACCCAACACACTGAATTACTCCAGAATCACACCCAACACACACTGAATTGCTCCAGAATCACACCCAACACACCGCATTGCTCCAGAATCACACCCAACACACTGAATTACTCCAGAATCATACCCAGCACACACTGAATTGCTCCAGAATCACACCCAACACATTGAATTCCTCCAGAATCACACCCAACACATTGAATTCCTCCAGAATCACACCCAAAACACACTGAATTACTCCAGAATCACACCCAACACACACTGAATTACTCCAGAATCACACCCAACACACACTCAAACACACATGATTGCCAGTTAGCTTTGTGGACTGATTCTAGATAATGCGGCGGGCAGCTATCAGTTGCATGAAACGCATATTTGTGTTGGCTGTTCGGGGGACCGGGGAGCCGAGTGTGCAGGGGAGGAAAGTGAAGGAAGTGTAATTGTTAGTGTTGGTGTGTTGTGGTGACAAGTGAGTGTGTATTAGTATTCTGAATGAGTCTATTGTACCGCAGTCTGTAGAGGGAGGCTGTTCCAGTGGTGTATGCTGCGTGGAAAGTATGAAAGTATGAAAGTATACCCGTTAGTTTTTATCTTAGAGCAATTCTGAGTGTACCATTCGATTCGTCGGAGTTTTCTGCATCGATTAGTTACCCTTTGCAAAGTTGAAAGTAAAAACTAAGCGAGAAATATCACATTTTACATACACGTCGACACAACACCCATACTTATGAATTGCTGTTCCATTAGTCTAACCTAACTCGATTTCACGAGTTAGGGTAAGAAAACAGCAATTCATAAGATTGGGTGTTGTGGGATGGGTCAAAAGAAGAAGAGGAAAAAGACCTTGCTCCGCAATGCAGTGGTTACTGTGCATAGCTCCGTTATAAGGCCTCAAGAAGAGGAAGAAGGTCTAGATTTTAGAATTCGGAAAGAGGTCATATGGGGTGTCGAGTAGGGGGTTAATGGGGTCAGTAAATTGCGAGGTGATATTTAGAGGGGGCGGAGGTTCATGATAATGTGGGATTGCTAATGGGAGTAATTGGAATTCGTAATTAAGTCATGTTCGGTATCGAATAAAGGGTAAATGGGGTCAGTAAATTGCGGGGTGATAATTAAAGGGAGCGGGAGTTAACGGTAATTGGGGGGGCTAATGGGAGTAGGTGAAACTCGAAAATAGATCATGTGAGGTGTTGAATACTGGGTAAATGGGGTCATTAAATTGCGTGGTGATAATTAGAGGGGGCGGGGGGTTAGGGTAAGGGGGGGCTATTGGGAGTAGGTGGAATTCGTAATTAGGTCATGTTCGGTGTCGAATAGGGAGTAAATGGGGTCAGTAAATTGCGTGGTGATAATTAAAGGATGCGGGGGCTAGAAGTAATGGGGGGGGGGGGGTGCTATTGGGAATAAGTGGAATTCGAAAAGAAATCATGTCACGTGTCGAATAGGGAATAAATTGGGTCAGTAATTTGCCTGGTGATAATTAAGGGGGTACGAGATTGATGGTAATGGGGGGGGGGGGGGGGGCGGCTAAAGGAATTAGATGGAAAACGGAAATGGCTTCATTTTATTTTTTTTTTATATATAAAATAGCCTAATAAAATACATCGTAAAATGACAATAACTCCATTACCGTTCTTCGTAAGGCAATTCTGAAAGCACCATTTGAATCGGAGGACGTTTATGTATGGGGTAGGTGCCCATTTCAAACTTCATACTAAAAACTAAGCGATAAAATTCATCTTTTCTTGTTTTTCGCAAAGGGGACCATACCCACAAACACAGTTAATTTTAACCGGGGCGTTGTTATCAGGCCATGAAATGCTTCCTCATCCTTTTCTACATAAGATGAAATTTCTCTGGGAAATAGAAAAATTAATAAAAGCGGTTTTTTTCTGTAAATCAAAAAAATAACCGAACATTCCTTATACTTTTATGCAAATATATCCGTTAGTTTTTATTTTAGAGCAATTCTGAGTGTACCATTCGATTTGCAAAATTCAGAGTAAAAACTGAGCTAGAAATATCACATTTTCCTTACATGTCGACACAACACCCAAGCTTATGAAATACTGTTCCCTTACCCTAGCCTAACTCGGATAGGTTAGAGTAAGAAAACAGCAAATCATAAGATTGGGTGTTGTTTGATGGGTCAAAAGAAAAAGAAGAAGACCTTGCTCCGCGATGCAGTGGTTACCGTGCATAGCTCCGTTATAAGGCCTCAAGAAGAGAAAGAGAAGATAATTGCTGTTCCATTAGCCTAGCCTAACTCGATTTCACGAGTTAGGTTAGAGTAAGAAAACAACAATTCATAAGATTGGGTGTTGAGTTAAGGGTCAAAAGAAGAAGAGGAAGAAGACCTTGCTCCGCGATGCAGTGGTTACTGAGCATAGCTCCGTTATAAGGCCTCAAGAAGAGGAAGAAGGTCTAGATTTTAGAATTCGGAAATAGGTGATATGGGGTGTCGCGTAAGGGGTTAATGGGTCAGTAAATTGCGTGGTGATAATTAGAGGGGGCGGTGGTTCATGATAATATGGGGGGGACTAATGGGAGTAATTGGAATTCGTAATTAGGTCATGTTCGGTATTGAATAAGGGGTAAATGGGGTCAGTAAATTGCTTGTTGATAATTAAAGGGGACGGGATTAACGGTAATTGGGGGGGGGGGCTAATGGGAGTAGGTGAAACTTGAAAATAGGTCATGTGAGTTGTCGAATACTGGTTAAATGGGGTCAGTAAATAGCGTGGTGATAATCAGAGAGGGCGGCGGGCTAGGGTAAGGGGGGGGGGGTGCTATTGGGAGTAGGTGGAATTCGTAATTAGGTCATGTTTGGTGTCTAATAGGGAGTAAATGGGGTCAGTAAATTGCGTGGTGATAATTAAAGGGGCGGGGGTGAAAAGTAATGGGGGGGGGCTAATGGCAATAGGAGGAATTCGAGAATAGGTCATCTCAGATGTCGAATAGGGAATAAATCGGGTCAGTAATTGCGTGGTGATAATTATGGGGGGATGAGGTTGATAGTAATGGGGGGGGGGCTAATGGGAGTAGATGGAATACGGAAATGGCTTCATTTTATTTTTTTATATAAAATATCCTCATAAAATACATCGTAAAATGACAATAACTCCATTAGCGTTCATCGTAAAGCAATTCTGAAAGTACTATTCGATTCGACGGACGTTTCTGCATGGGGTAGGTGCCCATTTCAAAGTTCATACTAAAAACTAAGCGATGAAATTCATCTTTTCTTGTTTTTCTCAAAAGGGGACCATACCCCCAAACACCGTTAATTTTGCCTGGGGCGTTGATATCAGGCCATGAACTGCTTCCTCATCCTTTTCTACATAAGGTGAAATGCCTCTGGGAAATAGAAAAAGGAATAAAAGCGGTTTTTTTCTGTAAATCAAAAAAATCCCCGAACATTCCTGATAGTTATATGCAAATATATCCGTTAGTTTTTATCTTAGAACAATTCTGAGTGTACCCTTCGATTCGTGGGAGTTTTCTGCATAGATTAGGTACCCTTTGCAAAGTTCAGAGTAAGAACTAAGCGAGAAATATCACATTTTCCATACACGTCAACACAACACCCATACTTATGGATTGCTGCTCCCTTAGCCTAGCCTAACTCGATTTCACGAGCTACGTTAGAGTAAGAAAACAACAATTCATAAGATTGGGTGTTGTTTGATGGGTCAAAAGAAGAAGAGGAAGAAGACCTTGCTCCTCAATTCAGTGGTTACTGTGCATAGCTCCGTTATGAGGCCTCAAGAAGAGGAAGAAGGTCTAGATTTTAGAATTCGGAAATAAGTCCTATGTGGTGTCGAGTAGGGGGTTAATGGGGTCAGTAAATTGCATTGTGATAATTAGAGGGGGCGGAGGCCCATGATAATGTGGGGGGTGGCTAATGGGAGTAATTGGAATTCGTATTTAGGTCATCTTTGGTATCGAATAAGGGGTAAATGGGGTCAGTAAATTGCGTGGTGATAATTAAAGGGGGCGGGGGTAAACGGTAATTGGGGGGGGCTAATGGGAGTAGGTGAAACTCGAAAATAGGTCATGTGAGGTGTCGAATACTGGGTAAATGGGGTCAGTAAATTACGTGGTGATAATCAGAGGGGGCAGGGGGTTAGAGTATGGGGGGGGGTCTATTGGGAGTAGGTGGAATTCGTAATTAGGTCATGTTCGGTGTCGAATAGGGAGTAAATGGGGTCAGTAAATTGCGAGGTGATAATTAAAGGGGGCGGTCGTGAAAAGTAATGGTGGGAGCTAATGGGAATAGGTGGAATTCGAAAATAGGTCATGTCAGGTGTCGAATAGGGAATAAATCTGGTCAGTAATTTGCGTGGTCATAATTAAAGGCGGATTAGGTTGATGATAATGGGGGGGGGGGGAGGCTAATAGGAGTAGGTGGAATACGGAAATGGCTTCATTTTATTTTATTTTTATAAAAATAGCCCCATAATATACATCGTAAAATGACAATAGCTCCATTACAGTTCTTCGTAAAACAATTCAGAAAGTACCATTTAAATCGGCGGGCGTTTATGCATGGGGTAGGTGCTCATTTCAAACTTCATACTAAAAACTAAGCGATAAAATTCATCTTTTCTTGTTTTTCGCAAAGGGGACCATACCCCCAAACACAGTTAATTTTAACCGGGGCGTTGTTATCAGGCCATGAAATGCTTCCTCATCCTTTTCTACATAAGATGAAATGCCTCTCGGAAATAGAAAAAGGAATAAAAGTTTTTTTTTTCTGTTAATCAAAAAAATCCCCGAACATTCCTGATAGTTATATGCAAATATATACCGTTATTTTTTTTTTTTTTTTTTATTATCTTAGAGCAATTCTAGGTGTACCTTTCCATTCGTCGGAGTTTTCTGCATCAATTAGGTACCCTTTGCAAAGTTCAGAGTAAAAACTAAGCGAGAAATATCACATTTTCCATACACGTCGACACAGCACCGATACTTATGAATTGCTGTTCCATTAGCCTAACATAGCTCGATTTCACGCATTAGGTTAGAGTAAGAAAACAGCAATTCATAAGATTGGGTGTTGTGGGATGGGTCAAAAGAAGAAGAGGAAGAAGACCTTGCTCCGCAATGCAGTGGTTACTGTGCATAACTCCGTTATAAGGACTCAAGAGGAGGAAGAAGGTCTAGATTTTAGAATTCGGAAATGGGTCATATGGGTGTCGAGTGGGGGTTAATGGGGTCAGTAAATTGCGTGGTGATAATTAGAGGGGGCGGATTTTCTTTATAATGTGGCGAAGGTTAATGGGAGTAGTTGGAATTCGTAGTTAGGTCATGTTCGGAATCGAAAAAGGGGCAAATGGGGTCAGTAAATTGCGTGGTGATAATTAAAGGGGGCGGGGGTTTACGGTAATTTGGGGGGGGCCAATGGGAGAAAGTGAAACTCGAAAATAGGTCATGTGAGGTGTCGAATACTGGTTAAATGGGGTCAGTAAATTGCGTGGTGATAATCAGAAGGGGCGGGAGGTTAGGGTAAGGAGGGGGTGCTATTGGGAGTAGGTGGAATTCGTAATTAGGTCATGTTCGGTGTCGAATAGTGAGTAAATGTAGTCAGTAAATTGCGTGGTGATAATTAAAGAGGGCAAGGGGTGAAAAGTAATTGGGGGGGCTAATAGGAATAGGTGGAACTCGTAATTATGTCATGTTCGGTATCAATTAAGGGGTAAATGGGGTCAGTAAATTGCGTCGTGATAATTAAAGGGGGCGGGGGTTAACGGTAATGGGGGGGGGGGGGGGGCTAATGGGAGTAGGTGAAACTCGAAAATAGGTCATGTGAGATGTCGAATACTGGTAAAATGGGGTCAGTAAATTGCGTGGTGAAAATCAGAGGGGGCGGGAGTTAGGATAAGGGGGGGGGGCTATTGGGAGTAGGTGGAACTCGTAATTAGGTCATCTTCGGTGTCGAATAGGGAGCAAATGGGGTCAGTAAATTGCGTGGTGATAATTAAAGGGGGATGAGGTTGATGGTAATGAGGGGAGCTAATGGGAGAAGGTGGAATACGGAAATGGCTTCATTTTTTTTTTTTTATATAAAATTAGCCTAATAAAATACATCGTAAAATGACAATATTTCCATTACCGTTCTTCGTAAATCAATTCTGTAAGTACCATTTGAATCGGTGGACGTTTTTGCATGGGGTAGGTGCCCATTTCAAAGTTCATACTAAAAACTAAGCGATAAAATTCTACTTTTCTCGTTTTTTGCAAAGGGGACCATAACCCCAAGCACCGCTAATTTTGCCTGGTGCATTGCTTTCAGGCCATGAACAGCTTCCTCATCCTTTTCTACATAGAATGAAATGCCTCTGGGAAATAGAAAAAGGAATAAAAGCGGTTTTTTTCTGTAAATCAACTACTACTACTACGTACTACTACTACTGCTACTATATACTACTACAGGTGTTATAAAGTGAAAACAGATGTCATTATGCTCAAAAAGTAGTTTATGATGATCTTTACATATCCATGCATTGACTTCAAGTTTATAATATATTCGAGGTCAAGAGTGATGTGTGTAGTTTTCATGTAGGGACAAGCTGGCTAAGTACAGCTTGACCCCTGACCCCCAAGATGAGCTGACGCGCAGGAATAGTTATAAGTCTACCCTCGTAAGACAGCATTTTTGAGGATATCAGTGCATTCAGTCGGTCAATTATTCAGTCAGCCAGTCAGTGACAGTCAGTCCATCCGTTAAGAAAGTCAGTCTCTCTCACACACACACACACACACACACACACACACACACACACACACACACACACACACACACACACAGAGAGAGAGAGAGAGAGAGAGAGAGAGAATTATAGAAGCCATGAATAGTTTTCTGGCAAAGATGTGGTGTTCAAGAAATAAAGAATTGGAAGATTTGTAATGGATACTGCTTGTGTTGTTTTATTTATTACAGGTTGTGCCGATACGAAGGCATGACTCTCCAACGGGTCACCTGTACAGCAAGAGCAAGAGCAAGACCGACAGCCCGCCTCGGCACCTCAGCCCGCCCCAAGGCTCCCTCCATGGCCTCCTGCAGGGCTTGAGGTGTTCAGGCTCCCCACACTGCTGCCCCACGCAGTGCCAGGGCAGTGCAACACCTGTAATCTGCGGCGCCATGCCCGGTCTGAGGGCGCCGCTGGACTGTGAGTGTTTGACCTTATTTTCAAGCTACTATTTGACCATCGCAGGAATTATTACACGTTTCATTAGTCTTAATTAATGAATGAGTGACTCAAGTCATTGTTTTGGTTCGGGGCTGCCGCACATAACCTATTCCCAAAGCTTAAAAAGGACGTCAATCAGGCCTTCACAAGTGTTTTACAGGTTCAAGGTGCAGAGGAGGGGTCAAACGGCATCCAGGCTCACTAATATACCCATGTAAGTGACCCAGACTCCAAGGAAATCACATCAACACAAAACAAATTACTACAGAATCATACCCAACACACCGAATTCATCCAAAATCACACCCAACACACTCAATTGCTCCAGTGCTAACAACTGCAATATAAATGAGTGATTTTTTTTCTATTTTTCTCTCTATCTTTTGCCGTTTCTGTGTGTGTGTGTGTGTGTGTGTGTGTGTGTGTGTGTGTGTGTGTGTGTGTGTGTGTGTGTGTGTGTGTAAGGTTAGATTAGGTTAGGTTAGGTAAGGTTTGGTAAGGTTAGATTAGGTTAGGTAGGGGTACATTAGGTTTGCTAAGGTTTTGCAAGGTCATATTAGGTTAGGTAAGGTTAGATTAGGTTAGGTAAGGTTAGATTAGGTTAGATAAGGTTAGATAAGGTTTGGTAAGGTTAGATTAGGTTATGCAAGGTTAGATTAGGTTAGATTAGGTTAGGTAAGGTTAGATTAGGCTAGGTAAGGTTAGATTAGGTTTGGTAAGGTTAGATTAGGTTAGGTAGGGTTAGATTAGGTTTGGTAGGGTTAGATTAGGTTTGGTAAGGTTATATTAGGTTAGGTAAAGTTAGATTAGGTTAGATAAGGTTAGATTAGTTTGGTAAGGTTAGATAAGGTTTGGTAAGGTTATATTAGGTTAGGTAAAGTTAGATTAGGTTAGATAAGGTTAGATTAGGTTAGGTAAGGTTAGATTAGGTTAGGTAAGGTTAGATTAGGTTAGGTAAGGTTAGATTAGGTTAGGTAAGGTTAGATGAGGTTTGCTAAGGTTAGGTAGGGTTAGATTACGTTTGGTAAGGTTAGATTAGGTTTGGTAAGGTTAGATAAGGTTTGGTAATCCAAATCACCATTCTGCAGGGAGTTGCCGGAGCCAGTGATGCCGTCGGACATAACAATAATAATAATAATAATAATAATAATAATAATAATAATAATAATAATAATAGTAATCCAAATGACCATTCTGCAGGGAGTTGCCGGAGCCAGTGATGCCGTCGGACATAACAATAATAATATTAATAATAATCAAAATGACCGTTCTGCAGGGAGTTGCCGGAGCCAGTGTTGACGTCGGACATGATGCCACACTTTGAGGACGTAGCGATCATTCCTAACCCCGGGGAGCGCGCCGAGGCCATGCGCCAGCTGATCAACCGCCTGCCAACCGCCAACCGCCTGCTGCTACAATACATGTTCAAGCATATGGGACACATCATTGCAAGGGTAACTAGGGATTTTCTTTATGGTAGTTATTTATTTGCTTTTATATTTATTTTTGTTTTTCTCTCTCTCTCTCTCTCTCTCTCTCTCTTTCTCACCACTTCAGTAATCCTCTCCACGGTCCCTGTAAATACCTGTATATAACCTGTTCACCTAAGACAGACAACCCCCGGGGGCATAAACCCGAACTGTATTATTGTTCGGCACCATTGGGTTAAAAGTGGTTGAAAAAGGCCGTAGAGTCATGTCATCATACTCAGTATCCATAATGGCCCCAAGACGCAGAAAACGATGCTTTTATGGATAACTAAGAAAACTGTGAGATTCTATGCTCAGCTTAAATAAACATAAGCTTTCACATTATATATGCAATTCTTAGTCTGACTATATAGAATTTCTCTCTCAGCTTAAGTTTTATTATTTCAGGATTTATTCATACACTACTTTTATTCTTTCTCTCTTTATTGTATATATGATTAGTTATGTAAAATGTATTAACAATAAATAACACTCTACTCTCTCCTCTAAATGTTCATCAGTTTTCCTCATGCGGTCAATTTCATCTTAAGCTTAGAAAAACGGGCAAACCTTCTTTATATTTACAAATACCACAGAAATCTGTAACCGACGCTCAAAAATTTTATTTCAATGCATGTACAATACTCCCTATCCTAGTGGCCACTCCAGTGTGACTTAGCATTAGCCACGTTCTGCGCAATATTTTGGGACAAATTTCGCGGTCGTTTTGGTTTTGGGTTTGGTAAGTGGCTCGGTCGTCGTCCCTTACCAAGAGGGCTGCACCTCTGGGTTTTCCTGGCCCTCTTCTTGCGATAGATGTTGGCTGGCATCGAATTTTTCCTCTGCCAGCTCCCTTATTGCAAAGGCCACTTCCAAAGGTCTGCAGTATGCTGTTCAGCTGATTCCCACTTTTCACAGTCTTTAACCGTCTCACAGCAGTACTGAGGGCTGCCGCAGTGTCACTGTTGGCATATTTTTCGACCACATTTTGGAATGTAGCTACAAACTCGCCAACATCTGGAGACTGGTGCGGATTTTCATCTTGATTCTCGACGTTCACTTCAGGAGGCATTAGCTGGATCTCTGTGCTTTCCTGGGATTCCTGAACAGGAGAAGCACAGGCAGTTTCTTCTTTTTCTAATGTTGGCTCCAACAGTCCTCTCAAAAAGACGTCGGGTGGAACTTTCTCGTCGCCTACTGCCACTGACGCCAGCCACCGTCTGTTTTCAGTAGTGGCAGTGAAGACTTGGGCAGGACCGTCATGCTGTAGTCTGCACAGGCAGCTTGATGTTTACACAAGGAACCATTTTCCCTGCAGTACACTCACAAAATCCAGTCACAAGATCTACGTCGTACTGAAGGGATGGAGTAGACTGGCTCTGGACTCTGTACTTTCCGTTACCTTGAAAGTAACCATTTCTAGAGGCAGTGTAGCTGCTTAATGATTTCACTCTCCGTCTGCCAAGCGCAACGTCCACCAGCCTCTTCTTCATGTAGCTGTCAAAGATTTCGGCCATGAAAATGATCAGCTGCGTTGCGTTGTATGCCTTGCATCTAAAAAAAGAGAGAGAAGAATAAATAGACAAGTAAGTAATGTTCTGCAAACACTTAAATGTTGATAAGGGAAGCAACAGAATGCAACAGAATATTAGATTCAGGGGAACTTAATTATTAGAAAGGAAAATATGTTGTGTATGTGATTTACTGTAATGGAAACACTTGAATATAATAGGCAGTAATACCCTACTTACAATAATCACGGAAATCAAGAAAATTAAGGACATTGTCATCACTAGTAACGCAGATGAGTTTGTTGATGATGCGAAAATATGTAGAAAAAAAAAAAAAGTAATAGAACACAGTCGAGCTTTACGAGAAGGCCTCCAATTGTACAACTAGTCAGTAAAATGGCAGTTTGAATTTCATGTTGATGTATGGTACTTATATTAATAAAACCAGCCATCACAAATAAGAAAGAAACATCCCTTGGCGCTTACCTATTAAGAACGACTTCCTTAATGATGCACATTGTTGCCTCACAGAAGTTGTTGGTGTGATGTCCACGTAGCACCGCACCTGCCCTGAACGTTATCGCCCACTCGTCACTCCTTTCCATCAGTGAGCCTAGATAGCTGAAATAAGAAAACAAAAATAGTTGTTAGACCTAAATACTGGGTGTTCAGAAGAGCATGGAAACTCACACGACCTTACATTAACTATTTACAAAAGGCCAGCAAACATCTAGACAGCTCGTGAAGTCTGTAGTAGTAGTAGTAGTAGTAGTAGTAGTAGTAGTATATAAATGTTATCAATTATTATGATGATTTTGAAAATATTAAAAAAAAAAAATGCATTATCTGTACTTATCATCCATATTACGAAATCACTATTGTTATAGATATGATTAACATTATGGCAATATACTGTACCTTCTAAAGTTAGGATACTTCTCCGAAAGAGGATTAGCCTTGAATTTTCCCCATGACGTGAATAAATCGTTCTTCGTTGCTGAATATACGAGGCTTTTCACTATAGTCATAAGTTCCTGGCGATCTTCTTTCTTGATTTCGTGTCTCGAGTCCAATAGCCACCTCCATACTTGTTGTAGAAAATGAAAAATGCAGAGGAACTGTCGAGCTCCAGGCCAGGTTGCTGCTAGGGCTTTCCTCATGGCATCGCAGTTGTCAGTCATGAAAGTCTCCGGCGTGCCCTTCCATAGAAGGCCTTTTCTGCTACAGCACTCTTAACCATTTCAAAACCTGTAGATAAGAGCAAAGGTGATTAACTTCAGATATATCCAAGTATGCGTCCAGAGCACAAGCCAAGCTTCACAGAAATGACAGTTACCCTAGGTTTCCAACCGACCCTTTGTGTGTGTGTGTTTGTGTGTGTGTTAGAGAGAGATAGAGAGAGAGAGTTAGTATGCAATACGAAGACCATTTCTATGTATTTCTCACGCAAAATATACCGATTACAAATCCACAGTCGGAGTTAACAACATTCAGTAAAAGGAAAATTGTCAGACTTACCTTTTTTCAGTGTTGCTTCATCTTGGGAAGATGTAAACAGCACTGCCAGTGGAGCAGCACCTGCTGGTCCAGCACAGAGGAAGGAATAACTGAAGTGTTGAGTTGGTCAACACATCCCGTGGCATCCACAAAGATTACTTCTCAGCTTCCCTAAATTTAATGTGGACTCTCTTCATAAAAGCTGTAACAAGTACTGCAGTAAAACTTCCTTCTGATATGTCCTCCAGTATCGTCACATCTGGGTTATTTGCGGCATACTTTCTGATTGCCTCTGCCATTGATAAGTTCTTCAGGCCACCATGTTCATTCTTCAGCCATTCGTCTCTCATATAACTGATAGCACGAGGCGATGGGTTTATAGCATGATTGGCCTGTCCAAATAAGTCATCACACAGCCCCATTTTTAGGACATGGAATCTTCCAGCCTGATTAGCAGTCATTCCTGAAAATTGAAAATTGAACGTATAGCAGAATGTGTTGTCCATGGTGCTCGCGCAGACATGAATAATGTACCTAGCTATTAAAATATTCCTTAAATCTATGTCACATGCAGTCTGAAGTGTTAAAATATTACACAGTCAATAGTGCAAGTGCACTAAGAGACACAACATAAAATGCTACATCAATCCTGCTTAGAAATTAGTATTTTCAGAAAGAAAACGAAATGAAGTAGTCAGTGAACAATTAGTTACCGTACCTTGATCAAAATACTTAATAAAAGTCTCCCTCGTTTCCGGAAGTACCTAAGCTGGTTCAGAGCTTCTGCAGACTGTAGAGAGTGATTGTGCTGTCCCTTCAGTTTTACGAAGCATGGGTGTGTGGCCATCAGTTTGTCCTTCTTTACAGTGTCCTTAGTTATGAACCGAATGACAACGTCCATTGTTACAGGGCACCTACGAACAAGGTTAAGATGAATATCAAGAACAGCATAGATAAGAAATGGGGATGGTAGAAGGAGCTGCCTTGAGTACGAGAGGTTTGCAGTTTCCTTCATATAGTGTGTTAAAATAACTGATATGTATTTTGAACCGCAGGGCATAGTAAATGTATCCTATTTATAGAACAAATTTTTAACAGGTACTTACCCAGTATATGTTCTCTTCTTTCCCAAGTGGCGAGCAGCACCATGATGACAAATTAGTATTTTATGAAGCAATTTTCTGCAACGGGCAGGATATACATGCTTGACGTTGAAGCAAGTGTTGGTTTTTCCATGTATAGCTCCTTCCAACGCTGGAACTCTTCGTCGGTTTTCACGTTTAAGCGAAAATGCACTAAATCTTCTGTCTCGGTTAGAATGATAGTAGAAAAACCTTCGTCTTCGAAATCGAACACTTCTCTAGGTGTTGCCATGATGAAGTTTAGCCTCTGACTGAGTCCTCTCAGCAGTCACCACCAAACTGTGGCTGACCTGAGTGCACTTGACCTCATGCCGTCACTGCCCTCCTTGTTAATCCTTGAACCATTTCTATACTTCAATCATGTCTCCTCTAACTCTGCGTCTCCATTTAGGATCATTACTGCTTGACCTAAACAGTTTCTTTGGGATAAAGTCATTCTGAATTTCTTTTTTATTTTGAACAAAATTATTATATTCTTGATATAAATTTATAAAACTTCTAGAGACTGCTTGAATTAATTTCTATGCGGTCACTTCTGATGACCTCTCCTTGACCGAATCTGCTGTCTGGGGTGTTACCTGAACTGACCTGATCCTGACCTGACCTGACCTGACCTGAACTTGATGTCGTTAAAACTGTTAATAAGGACCTTGATGTAAACATAGCATATAAATATATCTCCACCATTAAATCAACGTTAGTAAAAACAAGAATTTTGTAGATGGTACAGCTGGCGTATATAAAATTGACTGTAAAGATTGTGACCTTGTTTATATTGGAGAAACTGTTAGAAATTTAGAAACTCGTGTAAAATAACATCTATATGCTTTTCGGACATGTAACCTGAATAATGCTATGTTTAAACATGCTTCAGAAAATAATCACTCTATCACTTTAAGAAACGTAGAATAATAGAGTCTGCATGTATACAAAAGTTTGATAATTTTAATCTTAATGAAGGTAATTTTAAGCTAGACCCTGTAATCCGTTCTTTAGTGCTGACCTCATTACCCTCCCTAGGAACTCAGGTCAACGTGAGGTGGATAGGGGTGGGGGTGAACAGGACTAGTATGGGAGAATCAGGTAGACGTGACAGAGTAGAGTGTTATTTATTGTTAATACATTTTACATAACTAATCATATATACAATAAAGAGAGAAAGAATAAAAGTAGTGTATGAATAAATCCTGAATGATCATTAAGAAAAGTGCATTTTATATATATATATATATATATATATATATATATATATATATATATATATATATATATATATATATATATATATATATATATATATATATATATGCATAGAATAAATAATAAAACTTAAGCTGAGAGAGAGAAATTCTATATAGTCAGACTAAGAATTGCATATATAATGTGAGGGCTTATGTTTATTGCAGCTGAGCATAGAATCTCACAGTTTTCTTAGTTATCCATAAAAGCATCGTTTTCTGCGTCTTGGGCCATTATGGATACTGAGTATGACGACTCTACGGCCTTTTTCAACCACTTTTAACCCAATGGTGCCGAACAATAATACAGTTCGGGTTTATGCCCCCCGGGGGCTCCCCTGTGGTCGGCCCCTCTCCCCCCGCCGTGGCCATCACCAGGGGCATTGAATTCTTTGTTAGTTTTGTACCCGTATCTCGTGACCTCCAGTGCCCCGCATGGTGGCTTCGGCGGGGCGTAACGGGGCGCGGCGAGGCGGGGCGGGGAGGGGTGACCCAACACCCATATTCGTAACGTCTTGGGAAACGTATAGTGAACCCCCGAGACACTTAAGAATGCCCACCCTGCCTCCCCCGCCCCCCAGAGCAGCCCCCCGGCGTCAGGAAGGCTGGCAGCGAGCGGAGCGCTTTGTTGAGTTTCGTGGTTACGTCTTAGAAAAGAATCATTTGTTTTGTACATGTTGATGCCGATAACTCCAGATAAGACCCCGCGCTCCAAGTTACTGTAGCGGGAGGGAAGGCAGACTCAAGCCCGAATTTATAAACGTCTCGGGGCCTCAGATCGCTTGCTGGAAAAGACTACAGTAGAAGTTGCTCTGGGATTTTCATGGACTGTTTTGTGACCCTGGTGATAGCTTGACACGACCTCTACGCCTTCAACGGTAAAGTCACACAAGAAAACCCGGTCAATCTTCCCTGTGCCTGTTGGAAAAGCCTCTCGTGGAAGGTGCTCTGGGGTTTTCATGGACTGTTTTGTGACCCCGGTGATAGCTTGACAGGAAAAATTACCCTATTTTTAACCATCATTTTCT
>NW_026112335.1:80000-82500 GCF_024679095.1 Eriocheir sinensis | reverse complement strand
ACGCTGGCACGAACAACGTTCAAACAACGCGCACGGAGGAAATTTTAGCCGACTACCGACGAGTAATCCGCCGCTACAAGGAGAAGTCACGCCACATCATTGTCTCCGGGATTCTTCCGAGAATCAACGCCTTCACAGGCTTCCACAGAAAGGCGTCAAACATCAACAACAGACTGAAGCACCTCTGTCAGGACGAGGAAGTTTCGTTCGCAACTGTGGGATTATTTCTTTGACAACCCGACCTTTTCCGTCCTGACGGTCTTCACCTCAATGCGATTGGCTCAGCACGGCTTGGTAGGCTGCTGAACGAGGAATACTTTTGTACTCAAAAACTCCGAGCGCGGGAGGGGCACCAAAGTATCGTAAACAACCAAACAGTAGAGCCCGCCCATCATACCCAACGCCCCCAACAGAAAACACACGCAGACACCGGACTACTGTGCCTCGAAGCACTGAAGTCAGAAGGACATTCTGTCCTATACAACAACGCGCGTAGCTTAATACCCAAACGGGATGAGTTACTTGCCGACGTTGACGTAGAAAGTCCGGACGTGATTGCCATCACCGAAACGTGGGCCACCTCTGACCACCTAATGACCGAATTCTCAATTCCAGGCTACGAGAGCTTCTACAAAACAGACTTCACAAGAAAGGAGGAGGTGTTATCTGTTACGTCAAGAACAAATACCCTGCCGTGGAAGTAACCAAAGGGACTCAGAGAAATATGACACAGTATATGTTGAGCTGGAGACTAGCAAGCACAACAAAATAACGATTGGAACCGTTTACAGACCTCCAAAGCAACAAGAAGCGGACGACGAAGCGCTGTACGAAGAAATCCACACCGTAACGCAAAACAAACAATCAGTCATTATCAGGGACTTTAACTGTACCAACATTGACTGGACCACGATGATTGGAGATCGGAGGGTAACAGATTGGTCGAAATGTTAGAAGACACTTTTCTTACTCAGATTGTTACCCAACCGACGAGGGAAAATAACATAATAGACCTAGTACTCGTGAGTGATTCAGATCTCACACGTGAATGTCAAGTCGGCGAAAAGCTGGATGGTTGCGACCATCACTAATCCGCCTAAATATCAGAACAGACCATGAACTCACCGAAAACACGTCCAAGATTCCAGACTACAAAAGGCCAATTTTAATTTCGCTCGTGAGCTGCTAACCCAGACAACTTGGGAACCCATGACCTACACTCCTGTGGACGGGCGTGGAATGGCTTCAAGAACAAACTCCTGGAGGTAGAGAGAACAACTGTTCCCATGAAGACAAGGAGAACAAATAATGCCACAAGCCCACCATGGATGACTCCCCAGGTTCGACGGGCGATTAATTTAAAGAAGAGAAAATACAACTCGCTCAAGAAAACGGCACTGACGAGGCACGCGAACAATACCATCAAAGCCTCAGGCTTGCAGAACACTCATTCGCCAGCGTAAACGCGACTATGAAAAGCAAATTGCACGCGAAGCCAAGTCCAACCCGAAAAAGTTCTTCACGTATATAAGAACCAAAAGAAGACAAAACCAATATCGGTCCCCTAAAGATGAGAGTGACGTACTAACACAGGACAGTAGACAAATGGTCGAAATCCTAAACAGAAACTTCGCGTCTGTGTTCACGGTCGAGAATACCCAGTCCGTGCCGAGGCCCTACCCACCGATGGGAATCACTCCCTAGAAATTGGCACAATCGAAGAACGGGATGTGAAAAAGTACCTAGACAAACTCGAGACAAACAAGTCCACCGGACCCGACGACTTGTCACCCAGGCTGCTCAAGGAACTCAAGCAGCAAATCCTCAAACCACTCACCACCATCTACAATCTGTCACTACAACAAAACAAAGTCCCAAAAGACTGAAACAAGCGAATGTAACTCCGATCTACAAAAGGGAGACAAAAGTGTGGCCCTAAACTACAGACCAATCAGCCTGACCTCTGTGGCAGGAAAAATCCTCGAGAAGATCATCAGAGACAAACTCGTTAGGTTCCTTGAAGACAACAACATCATTTCCGATGCTCAGCACGGTTTCAGGAACAAGCGCTCATGTAACCAATTTATTGGACTTCTTCCAAGGTATCTATGAAAACTGGGATAATCATATCCCCAGCGATGTTATATATCTAGACTTTCAGAAAGCCTTTGACAAAGTGCCACACGAAGACTCCTCAAGAAACTCAAGTCGGCGGGATTAGGCTGCAATCTGACAGCGTGGATCAAGGACTGGCTCACTGGAAGAAAACAACGAGTTGTACTCAACGGACAGGCCTCCAGTGGCTCCCGGTCACAAGTGGAGTGCCACAGGGGTCAGTGCTGGGACCCATACTTTCATCATATATATCAACGACCTAGAACTAGGTTGAAATCCAATCTTTCAAAATTTGCCGACGATACAAAGATGGGTGGCAAGACCCTCACGACAGCAGACTGCGAAATTATCCAGAGACCTAGACCAGATCACTCAGCGGTCAGAA
>NW_026112335.1:65000-77500 GCF_024679095.1 Eriocheir sinensis | reverse complement strand
TGGGTAGTCTTCGGCCACTCGGCGGTGACTGAAAAACCTCAGCTGTGCGGCGGACAGGATTCGATCCCGCGTCCCTCCTGGAGCTCATGAACGCGGGGCCGTGTTACTCGATAAGACGTGTTTCTCAGTAGTACGCATACCAACACACACACACACACACACGTGAGTTGCGTAAAGGAATCTAACCTACATGAATTTTTAACACACACACACACACACACACACACACACACACACATACAGGTTGTAAAGAATCCAACCTACATGAATTTTTAACACACACACACACACACACACACACACACACACACACACACATACGAGTTGCTAAAAGGAAACCAACCTACATGAATATTTAACACACACACACACACACACACACACACACACACACACACACACACACACACACACACACACACACATACGAGTTGCTTAAAGGAATCCAACCTACATGAATTTTTAACACACACACACACACACACACACACACACACACACACACACACACACACACACACACACACACACACACACGAGTTGCTTAAAGGAATCTAACCTACATGAATTATTAACACACACACACACACACACACACACACACACACACACACACACACACACACGAGAGTATCAAAGGCATGCACGGGTTTAATATTTAACACTAAACGCACATATGAACCACCCCTTTGACTCGTGATATGGATTCACCATGGCCCGATCATATGCTGGACTTGTGATACGTGTTCACCACGGCCTCCTTCTTCTCTTCTTCCTCCTCCTTCTCCTCCTCCTCCATCTCTTCTTCCTCCTCCTCCTCCTACGCCTCCTCCTTCTTCTCTTCTTCCTCCTCCTCCTCCTTCATTTCTTCCTCCTCCTTCCTTTCTTCCTACTCCTCCTCCTCCTCCTCTTCCTACTCCTCCTCCTCCTCCTCTTCCTCTTCCTCCTCCTCTTATTCCCCCTCTTCCTCTTCCTCCTCTTCCTCCTCCTCCTCCTCCTCCTCCTCCTTCTCTTCCTCCTCATCCTCCTCCTCCTCCTCTTCTTCCTCGTTCCTCCTCCTTCCTCCCCTCATTCCTACTACCTCCTCCTTTTCTTCCTATTCTTCCTCTTCCTCCTCCTCCTTTTCCTCCTCCTCTTCCTCTTCTTCATCCACTTCCTCCTCTTCCTCCTCTTCCTCCTCCTCTTCCTCCTCCTCTTCCTCTTCTTCAACTACTTCCTCCTACTCCTTATCCTCCTCTTCCTCTTCCTCCTCTTCCTCTTCCTCCTCATCCTTCTCCTCTTCCTCCTCTTCCTCCTCCTCCTTCTTCTCCTCCTCCTCCTCCTCCTCCTCTTCCTCCTCCTCCTTCTCCTCCTACTCTTCTTCTTCCTCCTCCTCCTCCTTATCTTCTTCCTTCTTCTCCTCTTCTTTCTCCTCCTCCTCCTCCTCCTCTTCCTCCTCCTCCTCCTCCTCCTCCTCCTCTTCCTCCTCCTCCAATTCCTATTCCTTCTCTTCTTCCTATTCCTCCTCCTCTTCTTCCTCCTCCTCTTCTTCCTCCTCCTCTTCCCCCTCCTTCTCTTCCTCCTCCTCTTCCTCCTCCTCCTCCTCATCCTCATCCTCCTCCTCCTCCTCCTCCTCCTCCTCTTCCTTCTCCTCTTCTAGCTCCTCCTCCTCTTCCTCCTCCTCCTACTCCTCTTCGTCCTCCTCCTCCTCCTCCTCCTCTTCCTCCTCCTCCTCCTCTTCTTCCTCCTCTTCTTCCTCCTCTTCCTCCTTCTCTTCCTCCTCCTCTTCCTCCTCCTCTTCCTCCTCCTCCTCCTCCTCCTCCTCCTCTTCCTCCTCCTAATGCTCCTACTCCTCGTCCTCTTCTTCCTCCTCCTCCTCTTCTTCCTCCTCCTCATCTTCCTCCTACTCCTCCTCTTCTTCCTCCTCTTCTTCCTCCTCTTCCTCCTCCTCTTCCTCCTCCACTTCCTCCTCCTCCTCCTATTCCTCCTCTTCCTATTCCTCTTCCTCCTCCTCCTCCTCCTCTTAGTCCTCCTCCTCTTCCTCCTTCTCTTCTTCCTCCTCCTCCTACTCCTCTTTCTCCTCCTCCTCTTCCTCCTCCTCCTCTTCCTCCTCCTCCTCCTCCTCCTCCTCCTCCTTCTCTTCTTCATCCTCCTCCTCCTCCTCTTCTTCCTCCTCCTCTTCTTCCTCCTCCTCTTGCTCCTCCTGCTCCTCCTCCTCCTTCTCCTCCTCCTCTTCCTCCTCCTCCTCCTCCTCCTCCTCCTCATTCTCCTCCTCCTCTTCCTCCTCCTCCTCCTCCTCCTCCTACTCTTCCTCCTCCTCCTCATTTTTGTCTTTTTCCTTCTCCTCTTCTTCCTCCTCCTCCTCCTCCTCCTGTTCCTCCTCTTCCTCCTCCACCTCCTCCTCCTCCTCCTCCTCCTCCTCCATTTCCTCCTCCTCCTCCTCCTCCTCCATTTCCTCCTCCTTCTCTCCTCCTCCTCCTCCTCCTCCTCCTCCTCTCCTCCCTAATCCTCCTCCTCCTCCTCCTCCTCTTCTTCCTTCTCCTCCTCTTTTCCTCCTTCTCCTCTTCTTCCTATTCCTCCTCTTCCTCCTCCTCCTCCTCCTCCTCCTCCATTTCCTCCTCCTTCTCCTCCTCCTCCTCTTCCTCCTCCTCATCTTCCTCCTCCTCCTCCTCCTCCTCCTCCTCCTCCTCCTCATACTCCTCCTCCTCCTCCTCCTCCTCGTCCTCCTCCTCCTCCTCGTCTTCCTCCTCTTCCTCCTCCTCCTCCTCCTCCTCCTCCTCCTCCTCTTCCTCCTCCTCCTCCTCCTCTTCCTCCTCCTCCTCCTACTCTTCCTCCTCCTCCTCCTTTTTCTCTTCTTCCTTCTCCTCCTCTTCTTCCTCCTCCTCCTCCTCCTCCTCTTCCTCCTCCTCCTCCGTCTCCTCCTCCTCCTCCTCCATTTCCTCCTCCTCCTCCTCTTCCTCCTCTTCCTCTTCTTCGTAGTTATGGAGTTAAAATGTTAAAAGTTAATGTTTTTTGAAGAAATCGTATTTTTTTATTTTTTTAATTATGATGCTTAAAATTTGTGTATGAAGTTTCTATCTGTTGCACTAATTAGGTGATTGTTTTCCGCTTCTTTTGTTATAGAAGAGTTTTCTTTGTATTTTTGTTCTTTGTCTGTGAAAATGCTAGTTTATTGGTTGCGCGATTTTTTGTTTTGACTTCAACTCACGATATCTCGGTAAAGTGTTGAAGTAAGTATTTTTTATTTTATTTTTCCTTGAAAGAGCTTTTAATTTTGCGTGTAATGCAGTTGGTTTTATTTTTGTGAAGCGCTCCCAAGCTTCGTAATGTCATTTTGAAAAAAAAACTTTTTAGCGCGCTTCGCTCGTGACCATTGATCTCGGCCTAAACGCGAGATTGAAGGTGGTGGGTGGGCGTGTGCTCTGTGTCGGGTAACGGTCTTAGCACCTATAAGCTCTCCGCGCGCGGCTGGCCGGGGGCTCTAATGTGGCGGGTGGGACGGACCCTAAGAGATAGGTCCCTAGTTGTTGTGCTCCCGGCCGGCCGAGCATTTTTCTAAACGCTGGGTTTGGACGGCCGGGAGTACATATTTTGGCTACCCTAACAGGGGTGTAGTGACTCCCGCCCGGCGGGAGTCACTACTCTTATTCCCCCTCTTCCTCTTCCTCCTCTTCCTCCTCCTCTTCCTCCTCCTCCTCCTCCTCCTCCTCCTCCTCCTCCTCTTCCTCCTCCTCCTCCTCCTTCTCTTCCTCCTCCTCCTCCTCCTCCTCCTCCTCCTCCTCCTCCTCTTCCTCCTCCTCCTCCTCCTCTTCCTAATCCTCCTCCTCCTCCTCTTCCTCCTCTTCTTACTCCTCCTCCTCTTCTTCCCCCTCCTTCTCCTCCTCTCCTCCTCCTCCTTCTCCTCCTCCTCCTCTTCCTCCTCCTCGTCTTCCTCCTCCTCCTCCTCCTCTCCTCCTAATCCTCCTCCTCCTCCTCCTCTTCTTCCTCCTCCTCCTCCTCTTCTTCCTCCTTCTCCTCTTCTTCCTCCTCCTCCTCTTCCTCCTCCTCCTCCTCCTCCTCCTCCTCTTCTTCCTCCTCCTCCTCTTCTTCGTCCTCCTCCTCCTCCTCCTCCTCCTCCTCCTCCTCCTCCTCCTCCTCCTCTTCCTCCTCCTCCTCCTTCTCTTCCTCCTCCTCCTCTTCCTCCTCCAGCTCTTCCTCCTCCTCCTCCTCCTCCTCTTCCTCCTCCTTTTCCTCCTCCTCTTCCTCCTCCTCCTCCTCCTCCTCCTCCTCCTCCTCCTCCTCCTCCTCCTCCTCCTCCTCCTTCTTCTCTTCCTCCTCCTCCTCCTCCTCCTCCTCCTCCTCCTTCATCTCTTCTTCCTCCTCCTCCTCTTCTTCCTCCTCCTCCTCCTCCGCCTCCGCCTTCTTCTCTTCTTCCTCCTCCTCCTCCTCCTTCTTTTCTTCCTCCTCCTTCCTTTCTTCCTCCTCCTCCTCTTCCTTCTCCTCCTCCTCCTCCTCTTCCTCTTCCTCCTCCTCTTATTCCCTTTCTTCCTCTTCCTCCTCTTCCTCCTCCTCTTCCTCCTCCTCCTCCTAATCCTTCTCTTCCTCCTCCTCCTCCTCCTCCTCCTCCTCCTCCTCTTCGTCCTCCTTCCTCCTCCTTCCTCCCCTCATTCCTACTACTTCTTCCTTTTCTTTCTCCTCTTCCTCTTCCTCCTCCTCATATTCCTACTCCTCTTCCCCATATACATCCACATTCTCCTCTTCCTCCTCTTCCTCCTCCTCTTCCTCCTCCTCTTCCTCTTCTTCAACTTCTTCCTCCTCCTCCTCCTCCTCCTCCTCTTCCTTCTCTTCTTCCTCCTCCTCCTCCTCCTCCTTCTCTTAATCCTCCTCCTCCTCTCCTCCTCCTTCTTCTGCTCCTCCTTCTCTTCTTTCTCCTCTTTCTCTTCTTCCTCTTCCTCCTCCTCCTCCTCCTCTTCCTCCTCCTCTTCCTCTTCCTCTTTTTCATCCACTTCCATTTCCTCCTCCTCCTCCTCCTCCTCCTCCTCTTCCTCCTCCTCCTCCCTCACCCCATTCCTCCTACTTCCTCCTCTTCTTCCTCCTCTTCTCTTTCTTCTCCTCTTCCTCCCCCCTCCTCTTTGTTTTTCGCAGAGGGGACCATACCCCAAACACCGTTAATTTTGCCGGGAGCGTTGCTTTCAGGCCATGAACGGCTCCCTCATCCTTTTCTACATCAGATGAAATGCCTCTGGGAAATTAAAAAAAGGAATTTAAGCGTTTTTTTTTTATGTATATCAAAAAAATCACCGAAGATTCTGAGAGTTATTTGCACATATATCCGCTATTTTTTGTCTTAGAGCAATTCTGAGTGTACCATTCCATTCGTCGGAGTTTTCTGCATCGATTAGGTACCTTTTGCAAAGTTCAGAGTAAAAACTTAGCGAGAAATATCACATTTTCCATACACGTCGTCACAACACCCATACTTTTGAATTGCTGTTCCTTTAACATAACATAACACAATTTCACGAGTTAGGTTAGAGTAAGAAAACAGCAATTCATTAGATTGGGTGTTGTGTGATGGGTCAAAAAAAGAAAAGGAAGAAGACCTTGCTCCGCGATGCAATGGTTAACGTGCATAGCTCCGATATAAGGTCTCAAAAAGAGAAAGAAGATCTAGATGCTAGAATTCGGAAATAGGTCATATGGGGTGTCGAGTAGGGGGTTAATGGGGTCAGTAAATTGCGTGGCGATAATTAGATAGCGCGGGGGTTCATGATAATGTGGGGGGCTAATAGAATGGTGGAATTCGTAATTAGGTCATGTTCAGTATCGAATAAGGGGTAAATGGGGTCAGTAAATTGCTTGGTGATAATTAAAGGGGGCGGGGGTTAACGGTAATGGGTGGGGGGCTTATGGAAGTAGGTGAAACTCGAAAATAGGTAATGTGAGGTGTCGATTACTGGTTAAATGGGGTCAAAAAATAACGTGGTGATAATCAGAGGGGGCGATGGGTTAGGGTAAAGGGGGGGGGGGTTATTGGGAGTAGGTGGAATTCGTAATTAGGTCATGTTCGGTATCAAATAGGGAGTAAATGGGGTCAGTAAATTTCGTGGTGATAATTAAAGGGGCGGGGGTGAAAAGTAATGGGGGGGCAAATGGGAATAGGTGGAATTCGAAAATAGGTCATGTCAGGTGTCGAATAGGGAATAAATCGGGTCAGTAATTTGCAGTGCAGCAGTGTTTAAGTAGCCTGGGGTGTGACCTGGTAAGAAGTCTTCAGGCCAGTGTCTTCAGCGAGGGGTTCGTTGTGCTGGTAAAGGCTTGATAGCAGTGCAGCAGAGTGTTTAAGTAGCCTGGGGTGTGACCTGGTAAGAAGTCTTCAGGCCAGTGTCTTCAGCGAGGGGTTAGTTATGCTGGTAAAGGCTTGATAGCAGTGCAGCAGAGTGTTTAAGTAGCCTGGGGTGTGACCTGGGCCACAAGTCTTCAGGCCAGAGTCTTCAGCGAGGGGTTAGTTATGCTGATAAAGGCTTGACAGCAGTGCAGCAGAGTGTTTAAGTAGCCTGGGGTGTGACCTGAGCCACAAGTCTTCAGGCCACAGTCTTCAGCGAGAGGTTAGTTATGCTTGTAAAGGCTTGACAGCAGTGCAGCAGATTGTTTAAGTAGCCTGGGGTGTGACCTGTTAAGAAGTCTTCAGGCCAGAGTCTTCAGCGAGGGGTTAGTTATGCTTGTAAAGGCTTGATAGCAGTGCAGCAGAGTGTTTAAGTAGCCTGGGGTGTGACCTGGGCCACAAATCTTCAGGCCACATTCTTCAGCGAGGGGTTAGTTGTGCTGGTAAAGGCTTGATAGCAGTGCAGCAGAGTGTTTAAGTAGCCTGGGGTGTGACCTGGGCCACAAGTCTTCAGGCCACAGTCTTTAGCGAGGGGTTAGTTATGCTGGCAAAGGCTTGATAGCAGTGCAGCAGAGTGTTTAAGTAGCCTGGGATGTGACCTGGTAAGAAGTCTTCAGGCCACAGTCTTCAGCGAGGGGTTAGTTGTGCTGGTAAAGGCTTGATAGCAGTGCACCAGAGTGTTGATTTGTAACTAATGCTAAATATTGTTTGAGGAAGACTTGGGCGCTTCTGTTGCTTACGCTCCTTGAAATAAATCCCAGTACCCTATTTGCTCGATGTCTAGCTTGAATGCATTGTGCCCTTGGACAGAGATCAGGGGCCGTATTAATAAAGGGTCCTTGGAGTCCTTTTAGATTAGATGCTAGAAGCTGTTTTCCTTCTAGCATTTGGTTTTAACTTTACTGCTAGGAGTTGGAGTTTCCTTTCACGTAAAAGCTCGAGTGGCATTACTCTCGCCATGTCTTGGTCCTGGTCTTGGCACGCTGAAAATCCAAAAACTTGGTTGTTTATGGTTACAGCCTCTTAACGAAGCCTATACGACAAAGATTTAGGGTTTTATGACATTAATAAACTTATTTACAAGCATATTAGCGTAACTGTTTAGGATGATACGTATTATCCTTGCTTGTCGACAAGTTACCGACTCCGACATCAACAAACCCCCATTTTCGCGGCACGCAATTCCTGCCTCCCTGCCACGCCACTGCCTGCACAAGGAAGCCGCAGTGTTGCAACGAAGAAGCAATGGTGTTTGCCACCTAGGTGGAACACAGAAGCTCCGGCATCACCTTTGCAGCTCTGTGGTAGACGGTCACTTTTCTTCCACTAAATCTATTAACAGTGGTGTCCCACAGGGTTCTGTCCTATCTCCCACTCTTTTTCTGTTGTTCATTGATGATCTTCTTTCCAAAACGAACTGTCCTATCCATTCCTACGCCGATGATTCCACTCTGCATTACTCAACTTCTTTTAATAGAAGACCCACCCTACAGGAACTTAACGACTCAAGGCTGGAGGCTGCAGAACGCTTAGCCTCAGACCTTACTATTATTTCCGATTGGGGCAAGAAGAACCTGGTGTCCTTCAACGCCTCAAAAACACAGTTTCTCCACCGATCCACTCGACACAATTTTCCAAACAACTATCCCCTATTCTTTGACAACACCCAGCTATCACCTTCCTCAACACTAAACATCCTCGGTCTATCCTTAACTCAAAATCTCAACTGGAAACTTTATATCTCATCTCTTACTAAATCAGCTCCCACGAGGCTGGGCGTTCTGTACCGTCTCCGCCAGTTCTTCTCCCCTGCACAGTTGCTGTCCATATACAGGGGCCTTGTCCGCCCTCGTATGGAGTATGCATCTCATGTGTGGGGGGGCTCCACTCACACAGCTCTTCTGGACAGAGTGGAGGCTAAGGCTCCTCGTCTCATCAGCTCTCCTCATCATACTGATAGTCTTCTACCTCTTAAATTTTGCCGCAATGTTGCCTCTCTTTCTATCTTCTATCGATATTTCCACGCTGACTGCTCTTCTGAACTTGCTAACTGCATGCCTCCCCCCTCCTCCATGGCCCCCTGCACTCGACTTTCTACTCATGCTCATCCCTATACTGTCCAAACCCCTTATGCAAGAGTCAATCAGCATCTTCACTCTTTCATCCCTCACGCTGGTAAACTCTGGAACAGTCTTCCTTCATCTGTATTTCCTCCTGCCTACGACTTGAACTCTTTCAAGAGGAGGGTATCAGGACATCTCTCCTCCCGTATTTGATCTTGCTGTCGGCCACCTCATTTGTTTCTTTTTTAGGAGCAGCGAGTAGCGGGCTTTTTTTTTATTATTGTTTTCTTTTTTTGTGTGCCCTTGAGCTGCCTCCTTTGTTGTAAAAAAAAAAAAAAAATATGAAAGCCGCTGGGTTGATTTACTTTATGCACTCTTCCTTCGTTTCCAACTCGACCAATTGCTTCTGTTGTCATGTGGCTTCTACTAACTCTCAAGACTTCCGGAAACCCATGGAAAAGCATGTAGAGAGCAAAACAAGTGTGAATATAGCAATGAAATGTGGTAATGAGAAATGAAAAGCTGCTTGAAGTATTTTTTCTAGTGGGTGTCATTATTAATAAAGCCTACCGCGGTGTTGACTTGTCAGCAAACAGAGACTTCCTCCACTACTTACCTATGAGTTAATAGGATAACCTTTATGCTGTGGTGGGAACTAGACTTCCGCTACTTCACAGTGATGTTACAAAAGTTGTATTTATAACTACTATAGTTGTATTATAGTCTGGCAGTTCATAAGCTGCATCAGCATGTGATGGATAGACTTTAGCAGACATAGACTTCTTTTCCTTGTGAGAGGAGCAAAAATATAGTCCATTCTGTGATGGAACTATAGTTTGTATACTTGACCGACAGGTGGTCAGTGTTTTTGATAGTGTCTGTAATAGGAGAAAGCTGCAAGTAAATGTCAACAAAAGTAAAGTGATGATTTGTGAGCGAAGTAGAAGTGAGGTTGTGGATTTTGTATGCCCATATAGAGTGGGAATTGAATGTGAAAAAGAATGTAAAATAATTTTGAATGGTGAAGAAATGGAGGAGGTCAATGTGTTTAAGTACCTTGGATCAGTTATGTGTAAGCATGGAGGGAGAGATAAGAGAAAGGGCATTGCAAGGAAGAAGGGTGGTAGGGTCTTTGGGACGAATCAAGGCAGAAGTGTGAGCTTAGAGGCAAAGAGGGACTTGAGAGATACAATAATAGTACAGTACCAACCCTCACATATGAAACGTGGGCCTGGAATGAAAGTCTGGAGTGCAGGCAGTGGAAATGAGTTATTTGAGGAGTGCTTGTGGTGTGAGTAGAATGGATGGAATGAGTAATGAAAGTGTGTACGAGCATTTTGGAATGTGTCACAGGGGTGAAGGGAAGAAGTGTGGAGTGGTGGAAGAAGTGAAGCGACAGACCTTAAAGTGGTTTGGCCACATGGAGCGAATGGAGGAGAGTAAGATGACCAGAAGGGTGTATGTGAGTGAGATAGAGGGAGGGAACTAGAGGACGACCTCCAGTGAAATGGAGGGATAGGGTGCAAGAGTACGTTGGGGAGAGGGGGGAAAGATCTTTGAGAAACTTTGAGCAGGCAAGGAGGGAGTGTCTGGATAGAGAAAGTTGGAAGCTCTTCTGCCGTGGCCATCCCCTGGTGGGACCTCCTAGGAGCAGGCGTCCATGAAATGATGATGATGATGTCAACATTTATCCTCCTGTCATTTCTTGTCCTGCATATTCACTTGCCAGATTTTTCCTTTTTTCTATATATTTTTTCCTCCTGTCATTTCTTGTCCTGCATATTCACTTGCCAGAGCAGGAAATTGTTTTCTATATCTTTTTCTTTTTCCAGGACACCAAAATCACTGCATCTCATTTGATGACACAACACAAATTTCTACAAGACTAGTGGGTGACCCCCTTTTTTGTGTCATTTTTTGGTGTTTTTCATGTGTATGTTAGTGTGTGTTTACCTAATTGAGCTGGTATACAGGATATGCGGTAATCCCAAGTTGACATGTCCCCCTGTCAATTTTTATCTAATGTAGACTTTAGATGTGCCCATGGTGGAGTTGATAACCAGAAATCTCTGGTGAAACATGCATGACTGGCTCACGGCACACACCAATTATATACTACTGTCTTTACTTGTTGAGGACATGCAGGATTTTTCGAAGTACATTTTTTTCAATCTGCGCCCCTCTCAGGCCTACCCCTGCCACATATCGGCCTGTGTATAAATCCAGGATAAACCCATCAATCTGCGCCCCTCTCAGGCCTACCCCTGCCACATATCTGCCTGTGTATAAATCCAGGATAAACCCATCAATCTGCGCCCCTCTCAGGCCCCGAGCAGTGCCCTAACATGTACAGTCGACGCTAGAGAGTAGTGTCACGGTTTTGAGAATGTTTAGCCTGGTGGCGGTATCTGGCAACTATGCCACGGTGACGCATTCACTGGTGATGTTAGTGACGCGTATCAGTGTGTGCCGTGGGTGTGTGACCGTGAAATTATAATGTTGTATAATATTACATTATATTATAATATAACGTAGTTAGAAATATACCAGATTACATGAATTCAATTTAGAAATGCGATAATGAATGTCTTCTACATGATGATGATGATGATGGCGAGGTAAAACATCACGAACAGCCTGAAACACTTTTTCTTATTAAACTTTGAAAATACCGCGTGGAGTGCTGTCCCTCACAGAGGCAGGCAGTGACTAATGCTCCTTACCATCAAACAGCAAATAGGCTTGAGGGTCTGTTTAACCCGCAGCCTTAATTCCCGTCACTATAAAGCCTCAAAGACAATTCAGATCATCAAAAATATAAAATCATTCCTCCGTGAAGATTACATAATATTTAAGTATAAATACGTATAAACTTTGGACTAATTCTTTGGCTGGTGTTAGGAATTGCCTGACGCTGTTGATACTTAACCCTATAAGCTCCGACGTTTTCAAATTCTCGCGCTCGTAACACCGAGCATCGTACTCATTTTTCTGAACAACAATAACCCTCATGAACACTAAGTACTGGACCGAATCAATAGTGTAAAACAATAGTGAATAATGAGTGAAAAAAAGCTACAGTGGAAAGTAAAAAAGGGCAACTCTCTTTCCCTCCCTCCCTCCCAACCTACCTTCCTCCCTCCTTCCCTCCCTCCCTCTTTCGCTTGTCTCAGGTGTGGAGGAAGAATGGAGACATATCCACTAGCAAAACAAATATCGTACACACGCATCATATATGTATACCTCGCTGCTAATTTTCTTCCTCTTCTTCTTCCTCTTCCTTTTCTTCTTCCTCTTCCTCTTCTTCTTCCTCTTCCTCTTCTTCTTCCTCTTCCTCTTCTTCTTCCTCTTCCTCTCCCTCTTCTTCTTCCTCTTCCTCTTCTTCTTCTTCTTCTTCTTCTTCTTCTTCTTCTTCTTCCACTTCTTCTTCTTCTTCCTCTTTCTCTTCCTCTTCTTCCTCTTCTTCGTCTTCTTCTTCTTCCTCTTCCTCTTTCTCTTCTTCTTCCTCTTCTTCTTCTTCTTCTTCCTCCTCTTCCTCTTCTTCCTCCTCTTCCTCTTCTTCATCCTCTTCCTCCTTTTTTTCCTCTTCTTCCTCTTCTTCCTCCTCTTCCTCCTTTTCTTCTTACTCTTCCTCCTCTTCCTCTTCTTCCTCCTCTTCCTCTTCTTCCTCCTCTTCCTCTTCTTCCTCCTCTTCCTCCTCTTCCTCTTCTTCCTCCTCTTCTTCCTCTTCCTCTTCTTCTTCCTCCTCTTCCTCTTCTTCCTTTTCTTCCTCTTCTTCCTCCTCTTCCTCCTTTTCTTCCTACTCTTCCTCTTCTTCCTCCTCTTTCTCTTCTTCCTCCTCTTCCTCTTCTTCCTCCTCTTCCTCCTCTTCCTCTTCTTTTTCCTCTTCCTCTTCTTTTTCCTCTTCTTCTTCTTTTTCCTCTTCCTCCTCTTCTTCCTCCTCTTCCTCCTCTTCCTCTTCTTCCTCTTCTTCTTCCTCCTCTTCCTCTTCTTCTTCCTCTTCCTCCTCTTCTTCCTCCTCTTCTTCTTCTTCTTCATCTTCTTCTTCTTCGTCTTCTTCGTCCTCCTCCTCCTCGTCTTCCTCCTCCTCCTCT
>NW_026112335.1:50000-60000 GCF_024679095.1 Eriocheir sinensis | reverse complement strand
TTAACTAATGGATCCCGTTATTCCTTAAAAAAATATGCGTTTTTACCATTCACTTCACGTACAGACTCGACAAAAGGACAATGCTTTTTAGATTAACACTAATATGGACTTAATAACAGTGCTCTGCCGCGTTGATAACTTGAAAAATACGATACATGTTTTTTCCTTCCCGCGCATCACTTCGCTCAAATCATTTACACGCGACTGCAGCTTGGAAACTACTTCTCACATGTTCTTGATTATCTATTGCAAGAGTATAAAAGGAAGGAAGAGAGGGAGGCCGAGGAGGAAGGCAGAACGCACCAGGACGTGCCTGTGCTGCCTTTTTGTGCTGTATCGATAATAGCAGAACTTGTTCAACCTTGTATATTTCATCGGTTTATTCACAGCTCTCACATATAAAGTGGTCAGTGATCAGAAGCGAAAGAGAAGCAATAGAAGGAAAAGAAAGAAGAAGAAGGAAGGATGATGATGACGATAGTGACTGATAATGATGAAAAACCACTTACATTTGTCACTGTTTGGGGAAGATTATATAAATTTTGATAAACGTAAACAAAAAAAAAAGAGGCAACTGATGATATTGATGGTGATGATAATGACGAAGAAAATAAGAAGGAAGTGATAAAATAAAATGAAAATCTCAAAAACTGGAAATCACTGTTACGTAAATACTAATTTGAATAAAACGAAACTGCAGACAAAGGCATAGCTAATTGATAATGATGATAAGGATGGAGAGAGAGAGAGCAATAATTCCTTATATACAAAAGTCAGCGCTTAGGAGAATATTTTGCCGGATGAGCGGAGGGACGAAAATAATTAATGATAATGGTGGTGATGAAAAGGAGGAGAAAGAAAACGAATGAATGAAGGAAGGAATTGGATATAACACGGAATTCTTATTATTATTAAAAGCGACGGTGATGATTATGATAATGAGAGAGGGAGAGAGAGAGAGGCGGAGGAGGAGTGCAGGAATGAGACACACAAGAAGATGGATGAGAAAGAGGAGGAAAAGACGAAAGAAGAGGATGGGAAGGATGAAAAAGAATAGTACAACATAGGCCAGGATGAGAAACACGAAAAGGAGGAGGATGAGAAAGAAGAGGCTGATAAGGATGAAGAGGATGGAGATGAGAATGAAAAAGCAAAGTATAATTAATAAGGGAGGAACAGGAATACTTAGAGCTACGAGGTAAGCTTACATGACCTTTCATTACTACAATATTAAGTACCAAATCCTCTTAAAAAAATTTCATAACCCTTACAGACTCATCCTTTCTAAAGGATATAACTTCCTTGAAATGATATGTCTATTAAAGATGCTGGTGTGTATAGTTTTCCTTTCTTTACATCTCTTTTCAGTTTTCACTGTCTCTCAACCTTAACACACACACAAACAGATATCGGAAATGAATAGGCGATGCATGGAGTCTTTCCTCTCCCTCCATCTCTTCATCTCTCTCACAACAATGACTGACAGACCAGGCATCGTAAACTAATGAGTTGATATAACTACTTAAATCACCAATTTACGAGTAACTTTCTCCCCGTAACTACCTATAAGAGGATACGTAACAACAGCTTCCCCTTCACTTTGCCTCAGCCAATGGAGGGCTCTCCGAGCTGCTGAGGCAGAGGGTGGAGGGCAGTGTGGGTGCTGTCACTGTCTGGCAGGGGACTTGACTCCGTCCAGACACAGTGGCCGAGACGTTCAGTGCTGCCGCCTGGAGAGGAACGGCTGCGAAAACCCCCAGGCACTTAGTCTTTACATAACACTATACATAGTTTTACAGTAAAGGAGGCAGTTCAAGGCGAAAAGATAAAAGAACCAAATATATACCCGCTAGAGATTGACTTCTTTTTCATTTTGTTGATATATTGTTGCCTTTATATTTAAGCCACAAGCTATAAGTTGCGTCTAATTTACATTTCATAATGACAAAGGTAAGAACCATGGTAACTTTTCTTTCTACCTCACGCAATTTGCTTCGTCTCAATTTCAGGACAATGAAATTGTCTTTTTTTTTTTAGCAAACGAGGTGAAAAACAGATGGAAAAACTAGAACATGATTTATAAAGCTACAAATTACGTGTACTTCATCTTTAAAGTTGGTAACGTTACTAAGCATATTTTTTTCTCTACCTCATGCACTTAACACCTGTACAGAACATTATACTTTTGATGTCAACTACTTCTGTTAATAATAATTTATAAGGTTACAACTCGCGTCTATCTCATCTTAAGTTGATGGTGTTACGCAACATACATTTTTCTTTCTTTCCACCTCACGCCACAGCCTCTCGTCCTATAAAGACATCAGACTTTTGTAATGAAGTGTTTTGTGTTGTCAGTAAATAAAGTCACGTACAAGTTACCTCAACCTCTTCTTTATCACTTACAGAGGCACAGTTTTTTCTTGACTTCCACCTTATTTAACTATTTCAAGATGTTTGAAATTATTTTGTGTTAGTATTAATTTCAGTTGCAAGTTACTTCTAATTCGTCTTTAACACCTTCAATGTTATACAGCACATTTTTTTCTTCCCTTCTCCCATACTCAACCCACTTTGAAGCCTGACAGACCACCTCTGAAATCTACTTTTTTTTATGTATTTACTGTCCTAAGCTCATTATTATTTGAGCCACAATTCACACGTCTCGTTTTCCTTTAAATAACATAATAGTAGAGGCGGCAGAGTATTGGTGGTGATGCGTGCTGGCTTTCCTCTCTTCACGTCTATTTCTCTTTCTCACAACCTTGTCATTTTTTTTTGTATTGCTTTTTGCCGTTTGCTGTAAAAAAAAAAAGACTTAACAGGTATCGACATTTAAGTGATGGTCTTGTTATTCAATGCTTCAAGACCTTGGAATTTTTTTTTCTCCCCCAAGCTCATTACCATTAAGCAGCAACTTACACGTCACGTTCTTCTTTGAATAATCCTAATGGTAGAGGAAGCACAGCTGTTCCTTTCCTCCCACCTCTCTTAGCTCACGGCCTTGGTGGAACACGAAGAGTTGTAGTATATTAGTCTTGGGCTGGTGTTATCAAGGGCCTGACGCTTACGTTGCTTAAGCCATGAGTATAAGTTTCTTATTTCATGGCTTTATTTTAATAAGTAGTTAAGTCTTAATTTTTACTGCGTTGTTACTTTTCTTTTTTTTTCGTATATTTTTTTGTTTAATCCTCTTTCACTTTGTTTACATATTTTTTGATCTTATTACTTACCTAGTTCCATTATTATCCCTATTTCATGTCTGCAGCAATAAGTTACATGGTCTCAAAATTTACGTTGCTTCTCAGTTGTTTTCTTGCCTTTCTCTCAGGGTCTAATCGTTTCTTAGATTTATACAAGTGTCCTCAGTTGTCACGGTAGGCCGTTGACTCTTAAACCACAAAGTATATGCGCTGCATCTTTTTACTGTACAAAATATGCACGTAGCCAGTCGTTACGTCATCAGTTGATTATATGAACAATCTGGGCTCTAAAACAACAACGAACATAACAATTATTGGTATTCTTCCTTTCATTTTATGTAACTCACTATTTTATCCTTTTGATTCTCTTTTATCTTGCAGCAACAACAACAACAACAACAACAACAACATCCAGTACACCAACCTTTACATTCTTTCTTCTTTCTGTCTAACAAACCAACACCTCTTTCGTTATTCTCTTGTAATTATAAGTTAAACCAGACGATATACTATTTCTTCTCTAAGTTGCTGATCTTTCTCTATATTTTTTTATGCTTCTCCCTCTTTCTCTCCTCCTATTACTTTACTAACTTCGAAAATGACGCTCTCTCTCTCTCTCTCTCTCTCTCTCTCTCTCTCTCTCTCTCTCTCTCTCTCTCTCTCTCTCTCTCTCTCTCTCTCTCTCTCTCTCTCTCTCTCTCTCTCTCTCTCTCTCTCTCTCTCTCTCTCTCTCTCTCTCTCTCTCTCTCTCTCTCTCTCTCTCTCTCTCTCTCTCTCTCTCTCTCTCTCTCTCTCTCTCTCTCTCTCTCTCTCTCTCTCTCTCTCTCTCTCTCTCTCTCTCTCTCTCTCTCTCTCTCTCTCTCTCTCTCTCTGCTAATTTGTATGCCCAGCTATTTATCTGTCTACATATTTATCTACCTGTCTCCTTCCCAACATACCTACCTATCTATTTACCTGCTTTTCTACCTACCTACCTACCACATTACCTGCATATATACCTACCTACTTACCTACCATCCTATCCACCCACCTATCTATCATTGTCTACATATATAAATTTGTCGCTCCGTCTATCATCTAATACTGTTTTTTCCTGTCATGGAGTCTTAATATTCAAAAAGTTACTTTAGTTATTATCTATGAAACCACCGAATCATCCCACACCGCCTCCCCTCACCCATCAGCCTGGCCGTCTGGCGCTTCTAATGGCTCCTCCTGATTTACGACTTGTCGAATGGGTGTGTCAGGGAGGAGGAGGAGGCGGAGGAGGAGGAGGCGGAGGAGGAGGAGGAGGAGGCGGAGGAGGAGGAGGAGGAGGAGGAGGAGGAGGAAGAGGAGGAGGAGTTTGTGGTGGTGGTAATAGAATTGCTGGTGTTGAAAGTTGTGAAATAAAAGACAAAAATATCAGAAACAAAAGGCGATCAAGAACAAAGGAATGGAGGTGAAGAAAGAAATGGTGGAGTGAGGAATGAGAGAGAGAGAGAGAGAGAGAGAGATTTACATAGATTTACATAGAAAATCAGACCACACAGACCCCATGGTCCAGACTTGGTGGTCTGTCCTTAAACCTAAGTGATTTTACAGTAATCAGAAGGCTCCAAAACGTTGCATTTCTACTCTAGTTGATTTTACTGTAAGTTGAAGGAAGTGACGGTCGAGCTTATTTTTGAAGGAGTCAATCGTGTTACACTGGACCACTGATGATGGGAGCTTATTCCATTCTCGCACTACAACGTTGGTGAAGAAAAATTTAGTGCAGTCTGAATTTACTTGTCTACATCTGAGTTTTACGCCATTGTTCCTCGTGCGCAAAGTGTCATCGATCATAAACAATGTTGATCTGTCTACATTCGTGAAACCATTAAGTATTTTAAAACATTCGATCAGTTTTCCTCGGAGGCGACGTTTCTCAAGAGAGAACATGTTAAGGGTAGAAAGCCTTTCTTCGTAGGATTTGTTGCGCAAGGAAGGGATCATTTTCGTTGCCCGACGCTGAACACCTTCTAATTTAGCAATATCCTTTGCATGGTGGGGAGACCAAAACTGTACCGCATATTCCAAGTGGGGTCTGACTAAACTGTTGTAGAGCGGGAGTATTATATCTTTATTCTTAAATAAAAAGTTTCTTTTAATGAAGCCCAACATTCTGTTCGCTTTATTTGCTGCATCGATGCATTGCTGTAAGAATTTGAGGTTTGACGCGATTTTGACCCCCAAGTCCTTGACGCATTGAACGCTTTTGAGTTTAACGCCGCGCATTTCGTAATCAAACTTCTTATTCCTCGTTCCAACTTGAAGGACCTGGCACTTGTCTACGTTAAAGGGCATCTCCCATCTATCCGACCTAGCTGAAATTTTGTGCAAATCCTCTTGGAGGCTTTGCCTGTCTTCGTCAGTGAGAACCGAGTTACCAATCTTTGTGTCGTCTGCAAATTTACTAATGCGGTTATTGAGTCCAACATCCACGTCGTTGATGTAAATAATGAAGAGCACTGGGCCAAGAACCGAGCCCTGAGGGACGCCACTAGTGACCGGCGCCCACTCTGAGTTAAACCCGTCAATCACTACTCTTTGTTGTCTGTTGCTCAACCAATTCGCGATCCATTGGTTTACCTGACCGTCAATACCTATTTGCTTTAATTTGTAAAGTAATTTATGATGCGGGACTTTATCAAACGCTTTCTGGAAATCAAGATAGACTACGTCCAGTGATTTGGTTACGTCATAAACAGTGAAGAGGTCGTTATAAAAGGTTAATAGATTTGATAGGCAGGATCTTTTGTTTCGGAAGCCATGTTGTGAGTCCCCAATTAATTCAAGGTAACTCACAATTTTGTCTCTAATTATGCCCTCAAGTAGCCTACCTACAACCGAAGTTAGACTAATGGGCCTGTAATTACCTGGTACTTTTTTGTCTCCTTTCTTAAAAATCGGTGTCACGTTAGCCTTTTTCCAATCTGAAGGGACAATGCCTTGTCGCAAGGACATATTGAATACGGTTGTGAGGGAGGAGAGTATTTCACTCTTTGTTTCTTTCAGCAGAGTTGGATATACTTTATCAGGTCCAGGACTTTTATTTGTTTTAAGTGATTTGAGGGCTTTAAGGACTTCATCGGGTTTTATTTCAAAGTTAGACAATGCATGCTCGGGATTTACATTAGTACTTGTGTTGGTGGTGGTGGCGGGAGGACTGTTATTATTAAACACCGAGGAAAAGTAATTATTTAACAGGTTTGCAACGTGTTGGCTGTCAGTCACTAGTGCACCGTCGCTGTTTGTTAAAGGTCCAATTCCACTTCTGATCGCCTTTCTGTTGTTTATGTAACTGAAGAAGGATTTCGGATTATTTTTACAGTTGGCTGCAATATTTTCTTCATATCTACGCTTTGCCTGACGCACTTATCTGTTTACTAGTCGCCTGGCATCATTGTAAAGTCTAATGTTTACGGGCGTGCTTTGGTCTTTCTTTAACCTGTAAGACAATTTTCTCTCCTTGACTGAGTGTTTAATTTCGCTATTAAACCAAGGTGGACTTTTATTAGTGTTAATTCGCTTCTCGCACAAGGGGACAAATGTGTCCTGCTGAGTGAGTAAGTGATTTTTAAAGTTTAGCCAGGCGTCCTCTACATTGCCGTCATCTGATAGTTGCATATCTATTAGTTTTCGTCGGATTTCTACGAAGTTGGCTCTTTTGAAATTGGGCACCTTTACTTTATTTTCAGTCACCGATGTTTGAGCTCTAATGTCAACGCGCACTAGTTTATGATCGCAGGAACCGAGGTGTTCTCCTACCGTGACATTACCGACTAGGTTATCTTGGGTCGCTATAACAAGGTCAAGTATGTTATTTTGTCGAGTTGGTTCAGAAAGAAGAGTCTTATATCACGATAGTTTTGAAAGTGATAGACCTTTTAAGCCTTGGTTTACACACACACACACACACACACACACACACACACACACACACACACACACACACACTAGCATCAGTGAGTCATACATATGACCGCCTTAAGACGCTGTACATTTCTAAATATCGCCATCAAGTGATTGCCCCGGGAGGCCTGTAAGGACAGATACACAAACGATTCTTTGCGCGTTTACTGCACGCACAAATGTTCAACGTTACTGTTTCTGGTAGTTTTGTCGTAGGTTGCAAGTAGCTTTTGATTAAAAAAGCGCACACCACCCTCTACGGTTTACGATCATTGTTGGAAGAATTCCTGTAGCCATCTATATGTATTTCGGAACTTAAATCAATATTAGTGGTGTCGATAAATGTTTCGGTTATAGTAATATGTCAAAGTTTTTCTGTCAGAGCAGACATCGTAGTTCATCAAACTAGTTTCTTAGGGCTACGCTATTGGGAAACTAAGGACCCTTAGGTTATCTTGAAGCTTGGTAATAGGTACTGAGGTTTAATGTTACGAGTCTGTTATGGTGTATGGTGTAAGTTCATTTACATCAAGTGGACATGGAAGGACGTGGTTGAGAGTCGTTTTTGTTGTCTGGGCGTTAAGGTACGGCGTTGTTGAGAGCCTTCCTTCCATGTGTGTGTGTGTGTGTGTGTGTGTGTGTGTGTGTGTGTGTGTGAGAGAGAGAGAGAGAGAGAGAGAGAGATTTACATAGATTTACATAGAAAATCAGACCACACAGACCCCATGGTCCAGACTTGGTGGTCTGTCCTTAAACCTAAGTGATTTTACATTAATCAGAAGACTCCAAAACGTTGCATTTCTACTCTAGTTGATATTAAGTTGAAGGAAGTGACGGTCGAGCTTATTTTTAAAGGAGTCAATCGTGTTACACTGGACCACTGATGATGGGAGCTTATTCCATTCTCGCACTACAACGTTGGTGAAGAAAAATTTGGTGCAGTCTGAATTTACTTGTCTACATCTGAGTTTTACGCCATTGTTCCTCGTGCGCAAAGTGTCATCGATCATAAACAATGTTGATCTGTCTACATTCGTGAAACCATTAAGTATTTTAAAACATTCGATCAGTTTTCCTCGGAGGCGACGTTTCTCAAGAGAGAACATGTTAAGGGTAGAAAGCCTTTCCTCGTAGGATTTGTTGCGCAAGGAAGGGATAATTTTCGTTGCCCGACGCTGAACACCTTCTAATTTAGCAATATCCTTTGCATGGTGGGGAGACCAAAACTGTACCGCATATTCCTATTGGGGTCTTACTAAAATGTTGTAGATCGGGAGTATTACATCTTTATTCTTGAATTAATAGTTTCTTTTAATGAATCCCAACATTCTGTTCGATTTATTTGCTGCATATATGCATTGCTGTGAGAATTTGAGGTTTGACGCGATTTTGACCCCAAGTCCTTGACGCATTGCACGCTTTTGATTTTGAAGCCGCTCATGTCGTAATCAAACTTTTTATTCCTCGTTCCAACTTGAAGGACCTGGCACTTGTCTACGTTAAAGGGCATCTCCCATCTATCCGACCAAGCTGAAATTTTGTGCAAATCCTCTTGGAGGCTTTGCCTGTCTTCGTCAGTGAGAACCGAATTACCAATCTTTGTGTCGTCTGCAAATTTACTAATGGGGTTATTGAGTCCAACATCCACGTCGTTGATGTAAATAATGAAGAGCACTGGGCCAAGAACCGAGCCCTGAGGGACGCCACTAGTGACAGGCGCCCACTCTGAGTTAAATCCGTCGATCACTACTCTTTGTTGTCTGTTGCTCAACCAATTCGCGATCCATTGGTTTACCTGACCGTCAATACCTATTTGTTTTAATTTGTAAAGTAATTTATGATGCGGGACTTTATCAAACGCTTTCTGGAAATCAAGATAGACTACGTCCAGTGATTTGGTTACGTCATAAACAGTGAAGAGGTCGTTATAAAAGGTTAATAGATTTGATAGGCAGGATCTTTTGTTTCGGAAGCCATGTTGTGAGTCCCCAATTAATGAGTGGCTTTCAAGGTAACTCACAATTTTGTCTCTAATTATGCCCTCAAGTAGCTTACCTACAACCGAAGTTAGACTAATGGGCCTGTAATTACCTGGTACTTTTTTGTCTCCTTTCTTAAAAATCGGTGTCACGTTAGCCTTTTTCCAATCTGAAGGGACAATGCCTTGTCGCAAGGACATATTGAATACGGTTGTGAGGGAGGAGAGTATTTCGCTCTTTGTTTCTTTCAGCAGAGTTGGATATACTTTATCAGGTCCAGGACTTTTATTTGTTTTAAGTGATTTGAGGGCTTTAAGGACTTCATCGGGTTTTATTTCAAAGTTAGACAATGCATGCTCGGGATTTACATTAGTACTGGTGTTGTTGGTGGTGGTGGGAGGACTGTTATTATTAAACACCGAGGAAAAGTAATTATTTAATAGGTTTGCAACGTGTTGGCTGTCAGTCACTAGTGCACCGTCGCTGTTTATCAAAGGTCCAATTCCACTTCTGATCGCCTTTCTGTTGTTTATGTAACTGAAGAAGGATTTCGGATTATTTTACAGTTGGCTGCAATATTTTCTTCATATCTACGCTTTGCCTGATGCACTGATCTTTTTACTCGTCGCCTTGCATCATTGTAAAGTCTAATGTTTTCGGGCGTGCTTTGGTCTTTCTTTAACCTGTAAGACAATTTCTCTCCTTGACTGAGTGTTTAATTTCGCTATTAAACCAAGGTGGACTGTTATTAGTGTTAATTCGCTTCTCGCACAGGGGGACAAATGTGTCCTGCTGAGTGAGTAAGTGATTTTAAAGTTTAGCCAGGCGTCCTCTGCATTGCCGTCATCTGATAGTTGCATATCTATTAGTTTTCGTCATTTC
>NW_026112335.1:42500-45000 GCF_024679095.1 Eriocheir sinensis | reverse complement strand
CCACCTTTTCATCCTCATTACCCTCATTAGCACCTCATTAACCTCGCCTTTCTCATTCTCATTACCATTTCACATTAAACATAATGAGCCCCTTCACCCCCTACCCCTTTTCACCCCTTCCTGTCGCCGCTAACGTTACCCCCTCTCCCCTACCCTCCTTCTCTCTCTTCTTTCTTCTCGTCTTTCTCTCCCTCCTAACCCGTCACTCCTTCATTCTTTCCCTTATCACCCTTCTTCTTTTCTCTCCCTTATCCCTCTTCCTGCCTGTACCATCAATCCCTTCTTCTCCTTCATCACTCTCTCTCAATCTCCCTGCCCTCTTCGTAGTCTGCATCTTGCTATCCTCCTCTGCCCTATCTTCATTACTTCTCCACTTAACCTTTTCTTTCTCACTTATTTCATCAACCCTTTCATTATCATTCTTCGTTCTCTCTGTTTTCTTACTTTATCTCTTTCCCTCCCCTTTCCTCCCTCCTCCTCCTCCTCCTTCATCATCATTCAGATCTCACACGTGAATGTCAAGTCGGCGAAAAGCTGGATGGTTGCGACCATCACCTAATCCGCCTAAATATCAGAACAGACCATGAACTCACCGAAAACACGTCCAAGATTCCAGACTACAAAAGAGCCAATTTTAATTTCGCTCGTGAGCTGCTAACCCAGACAACTTGGGAACCCATGACCTACACTCCTGTGGACGGAGCGTGGAATGGCTTCAAGAACAAACTCCTGGAGGTAGAGAGAACAAATGTTCCCATGAAGACAAGGAGAACAAATAATGCCACAAGCCCACCATGGATGACTCCCCAGGTTCGACGGGCGATTAATTTAAAGAAGAGAAAATACAAATCGCTCAAAGAAAACGGCACTGACGAGGCACGCGAACAATACCATCAAAGCCTCAGAGCTTGCAGAACACTCATTCGCCAGCGTAAACGCGACTATGAAAAGCAAATTGCACGCGAAGCCAAGTCCAACCCGAAAAATGCAATATCGGTCCCTTAAAAGATGAAAGTGACGTACTAACACAGGACAGCAGACAAATGGTCGAAATCCTAAACAGAAACTTCGCGTCTGTGTTCACGGTCGAGAATACCCAGTCCGTACCCGAGAGCCCTTCCCCACCGATGGGAATCACTCCCCTAGAAATTGGCACAATCGAAGAACGGGATGTGAAGAAGTACCTAGACAAACTCGAGACAAACAAGTCCACCGGACCCGACGACTTGTCACCCAGGCTGCTCAAGGAACTCAAGCAGCAAATCCTCAAGCCACTCACCACCATCTACAATCTGTCACTACAACAAAACAAAGTCCCAAAAGACTGGAAACAAGCGAATGTAACTCCGATCTACAAAAAGGGAGACAAAAGTGTGGCCCTAAACTACAGACCAATCAGCCTGACCTCTGTGGCGGGAAAAATCCTCGAGAAGATCATCAGAGACAAACTCGTTAGGTTCCTTGAAGACAACAACATCATTTCCGATGCTCAGCACGGTTTCAGGAACAAGCGCTCATGATTAGCCAATTTATTGGACTTCTTCCAAGGTATCTATGAAAACTGGGATAATCATATCCCCAGCGATGTTATATATCTAGACTTTCAGAAAGCCTTTGACAAAGTGCCACACGAAAGACTCCTCAAGAAACTCAAGTCGGCGGGATTAGGCTGCAATCTGACAGCGTGGATCAAGGACTGGCTCACTGGAAGAAAACAACGAGTTGTACTCAACGGACAGGCCTCCGAGTGGCTCCCGGTCACAAGTGGAGTGCCACAGGGGTCAGTGCTGGGACCCATACTTTTCATCATATATACCAACGACCTAGAACTAGGATTGAAATCCAATCTTTCAAAATTTGCCGACGACACAAAGGTGGGTGGGAAGGCCCTCACAACGGCAGACTGCGAAATTATCCAGAGAGACCTGGACCAGATCACTCGGTGGTCAGAAAAATGGCAGATGTCCTTCAACACTGCCAAATGTAAAGTAATGCATATCGGATCCAGAAACAGCAACCACACATACCACATGAGTGGCGAGCCACTACATATTGTGCAAGAGGAAAGAGACCTCGGGGTCACCATCAGCAGTGACTTGAAACAAATAAAACACTGCAAGTCCGCCTGTAAGAAAGCCAATACAATGCCTGGGTTCATATCGAGAAACTTCGAATACAAGACGCCGGGAGTTATGTTATCCTTGTACAATTCGCTGGTAAGGCCCCACCTGGAATACGCCGTGCAATTCTGGTCTCCTAATTACAGGAAAGACATTGAATTACTTGAGAGAGTACAGCGCCGCGCCACGAAGATGATACCATCACTGAGGACGAAGCCCTATGAAGAGCGACTCGAGCGACTCAACCTCTTCACGTTGGAAAAGAGACGCCTGCGGGGAGACATGATACAAGTCTTTAAGTACCTGGACAAGCTCAGCAACGTTGATCACTCCAAACTCTTCACGCTACAAACCAACCTGAGAACAAGAAACAACGGAAA